>NW_023458566.1:21005600-21017530 GCF_013731165.1 Rhagoletis pomonella | reverse complement strand
ATTTACTTAACCACTCGAACAGCGAGTGTATGTACATTTAAATATATATATATATGGACATAAATAGCTGCGTGTGTGTTTGCGCTTTTTGTTGGCATAATTGCGAAGGACACTCACTGCACGGCACTTTGCCTTGTCCACTGGCTGCACCATCCATGCAACTTGGCATAATTAACGTTTATTAAATTGCAACATAGCGCATATGTTATGCATATGTATGTGTTTTGTATACTATTTACGACACTTGTGTGCAATTGGCCTGTGTGGCGGGCAGCAAGTGTAACGGCAGCTTAAACGTCGGTTGCATCGCCACAAAATTGCCGCCTTCAACAGCCAACACACACCCACCTGCGGCGCATTGTTTGTCCTTCTGGCTTTGCCTTTTGCATGTATGTATGTATGTGTTTTTTTTTTTGTGAGTGTTTGTGTGCGCTGCCACGTAATTGAGCGTTCCATTTGTAAGTGTTGACCATTGAAATGTTTAAAATGGGTTAAATGCTCCTGCTACTTCATCGCTTCTTCTGCCTGCCTGCTTGCCTGCTTGCCAGCCGACCGCCCTTTGCAACAGCATTGCAAGGCACTTAATAATTTATGGTTATATGCGGCGACAATACGCGACAGTTGCAACTACGTTTTTCATGCCATCGAGGCTACACTGCAATGGTTGTGTCGATGGGCAGAAGGAAAAAATTACACACATATGTTGATGTAGGTATGTATATGTGTGCTGAGTATCCCACTGGGAACCCACTGGGAAAATAGGTAAGCACCTTACGAGGTAACCCATGTTTTCTTTCAGTTTTCAGTACCAAAATTATCATCATGGCCAATGTCATCTACTTGTAAAGCGCAAAATGAACACCTCCGACGACACATTACGTTGTCAGTTGCAAAGTAACGTGCAGCCGAAGTTATTTCCAAGCGCCGAACTACTCCGAGCGACTGCTCTGCATTACACGTAACTTACTTTGTAAAGCGGCTCAGAAGTATGTCTGATACCAAATGTACATTCTTAATTCCTACTTACATAAGGCGGCCATGCCTTTGTAAAAGTAAGGGACGTTCGGCAGGGAAATGGTAATGACTGCCAGGTGAAGAGTAAGTTGCTAATAAGGTATTATTACGTGCTCCTAATTCCTACTGGGATATTTGTTTGTAGGAATATAAAATGTATTGACTGTTTATTTTTGCAGAACTTCACTGAAGTCCCCAGGGTAAAAATGTGGCACTGAGAAGATGGTTTAAAAATATGAAGTCAGTGTTCGGTGAAAACAGTATGTGCATATGTATGACATAGCTTCGTACATACATACATACATACATACTTATACAAAAATATATCTACATACATACGCATACTGTGAACACACATGGCTATACGAGGAGAAACTTGCAAAGCTTTCAGCCTTAATTATATTATAGAAAATAAATCCATATGGGCCAGTCAGCTGTTGCTATTGAGAGGGGGCGCCATGTTCTGTATCAGCATCGATGCTCATTTCTGATTTGCTCGCACGCATGTGTGTGTGTATCAACTATCAATTTCGAAATAACCAGTGTATGATTTTTCAATTTGTAGAGAAATATTTAGGACTATGTAATTTGATTTTTGGAACAGTTTGGGGTTTTTCGAATTACATTCGGGGATTTCCTGAAATCTTGGAACACTTTCTGGTCATGCGGTGCATTTAAATCCTTACTTTGAGTTTTTTATATAGCCTAAGGGCTCAATTATATATACTTGCCATTGCTTGAGTGTTGTCACATAAGGAATCTGTTAAATGAGCTTTGCATGTCGCTGGGTTTTTCATTTCTACGTAAAAATTATATTCTTTGCAGTGCAGCGTAACCGAGCTATAAGTACTATGCATTGGTTTCCCTGTGCAGACAACATTATGTCAGCTCTAATTGCCTCTTATATGCACTGGTATCATTACAAAGAAATCGCATCAAACAAATAATTATTTGTAACAAATCTCGGATAATGAATTAGGTCGGTGGTATGCTGCCGGAAGATCTTCACAAATTAACATGTTTAATTTAGCATTAAATATGTATGAAAGTATGCGTTCATAATTCTACAGAAAAATCGTTGGGTGTAGCGTTGAAATTTCGAAATAAATTGATTAGCTTATCGCATATAGTGTGAAATCGTGGGAAGTTTATTTATCAACCACTAAATAATCATAACAAACATTTTACCGCAATTAGTATTTTTTCACACATTAGTAAAAGTTTATTCGCCGCGCTTTGGGCTATTGCACGCTTTAAATGTTGAATAGCAAGTGGTGTGACGATTAAAGTTTATCAAATAGAAATCGACTGAAGTTAGGAGTTCGATGAGTTTAAATATTAACGCTTTGAACTGTGGGTGTTGGGTACTCTCTCACAATTTTAATTGCATATACATACATATTTACAAATAATTTTTATAAGCTTCATACAAACTTCAGCGAGTATGTTTGTTAGTTCTTTGCTGCTCAAAGTGAATCTCTCCAACCGCTAACTGACAGATCGTTCATCTGTGCAGATCATCAAAAACTAATCAATTTACAAAGGTTTCTAACCGCCGCTGGGTCGGCGAATTCTTTTTACTGTATTTGGTTAAGTTTAAGACAAAAACAAAAAACAAAAAAAAATCTGCAGTAAAAATAAAATAAAGAGTTCAATAAAATCAAAAACAAGGAAACGAATGAAGCGAAATAATCATCATGTCAGTGATAAAAATCACCCAGAAAGTGTTAATTTCATTGACAAATAAATCCCGTAGAAAAAAAAAAAAATAACAAACAAAACAAGAAATGAAACAAAAAACTTCTCTCATAAAACAAAGGTCGAATGCTATGTGATGCTGCAGAGTCGAGGTGTTAAAGAAAAACAATGCATAGCCGATGTATGCTTCCGACTTCTAAGAATTGAAAAGTTTGGCAGGTGCGCGCGCGCAAGCGTAGTGATGAAATTTTGTACGTTTTGTACGTAGATATGCTGGAGATAATTTTTCTTTCTTAGCTGTTCTTGGTGTTGCTAACAGAGCCGGCAGTGGCGGCGAAATGTGATACATCATCACAACTCTTTCGATTAACATACATTAAAAACTGTACAACGAATTCAATTCAATTAAAATTGAAGCACAAAAACAGAATGAAAAAAAAAACATTTAACATAAACAACAGAGACAATTAATATTAGATGAACTCATTCCAATAGCTGCGAATAGTTTACGCATATCTTGAATAGAAATAAAAAAGGAACTATTATCAGAAGTTTAATTTAACAAAAAATCTCAAATTTATGGTAGTTAAGCTACCGCATAATTTTAATTACATTTAAATTACTAATCTTTGCTTTTAATTAAACATTTTGTGCAATTTCCAATTAAATTTAGGTTCGATTTCAATGCTTATCTTTAAACACAAATTTTAATTCTAAATTCAGTTTGAATTCGAAGTAAAATTTAAATTTACTGTAGATTTAAATTTAAATTTTAGCTTTACTAATAATTTTGATTTAAGTTTATTCTTAAATTTTAATTTGGTATTGAATTTCAACTTTAGTTTTGATTTCGGTTCTAATTTTAGCTTTAATTGGAATTTCAATTTTGTTATTAACTTTCTATTTAAAATTTATATATTTTTTTATTCCCCATCGCACTTGTGTACAAAGATATTCGGCCCTATTATGGTTGTTGACGTCGACGCGACGTCATTTTTTCTTAAGCAAATAGCCCTGGTAAGTCCACCTGGACTTGGCCGATAGGGTCGATTACAACTTTATTCGTACAACAGTTGTTTGTTGTTTGGTAAATTTTGGAAAATGGGCGAATTCGTAGAATTTTTGCCCTTGGTACAAAAAAGAAACATTTTGAAAATTTTTAAAATCGGACTAAAATCACGCCAAATTCCCATGTTACGGTAAATTTTAGTAACGCGTATTTTTTTTATTTACAGTACCCAAAGCAGTTAATTTACTCCAACTTAATCTCTTAAAAAGAAACGAAATTATTATCGAATGTAAGTGTATTTCGTTATTTATCGAGATTTACTAAACTTTGTCTAACCATGCATGTTATCGGACATGCTGACGATACGTGCGTTGGGTATAAAAATTTCGGTTCGCCAGAACTTAGACTTCTTTACTTGTTTATTCGTCATTTCAATTTCAGTTTTATTTAATTTTAATACATAATTTATATTTCCTCTTTTTATATTTGGCGAAAATTAAAAATAAATTTTTAAAATTACTTTAAGATTTATTATTTTTAATTTAATTTTAATCTTACCACAAGCTCTACTTGTATATTCAAAAGAAGATTATCTCACTGACGGCCACAATATATGGCGGTGTCTACACACACATATACATACAGACTTACATAGTAGTTGCTTATGCGGCTATCATCAGGGACATGTGAGATAAGAAGGGCAGTTAACAACAAAAAAGTACACGCACGCAATTTGAACGGCAAAGCCTCAGAAATATGAATACATATGTACATACATATGAACAAATTCAAGTGCATAGAATATGCCATAGTATATCTACATACATATACTTATGTACATGAGGGTGGTCCTTAAATGTAAGAAGGAAATTTTTACATCAGATTTCCCAAGCCTCAACCCCTACGTCGATGCTACTATAGTCGAAGATATCACATATAAATTTCGGTCCCGATTGGAGTCGGTTAAGGTGCGTCGCACAGGGGGAAAACTCAGAGCCCTCATCTAATACCCAAAATCGATCCTACCATAGTCGAAGATATCACATATAAATTTTGGTCCCGATTTGAGTCGGTTAAGGTGCGTCGCACAGGGGTCAAAGTTCAAATTACCCAATGAAAACGTCTTAACCGACTGATATCTTCGACTTTAGTAGTACAGATTTTGGGTATTAAATGAAAAAAACATTTTATAACTTTTTGAGTCCCCATGGCATCTGGCCTTTGAGCCCTTTGCCCTTTGAGGGGTGAGACCGAAAAAAATCGTTAATTTGACTTTTTTAAGGACCACCCTAATGCACATACATACATAAGTAGTATATAAATTCAATAAAAAAAAATTAAATTATCATTTTTATTTATATATGTACATTCATATGTATCCAGTCCTAAAATGTGTGGTTTCTGGGCATCCTATTGCAAAACATCTAACAATGTACAAAACTTTTTATTTCTATTTCCCTTTTTTATTGCTCAACTTCAATGTGTTTTAACATTTTTTATAATGCCTGCTTACAGCAAGAAGTCTTCAACTAAACTCCTGAAAGCCTCTTAGAACGTCTCTACTGCAGCCACTTGCGCCTATCAGCTGTGTGCGCGGGCGTGCTTATCAGCATGTTTCGGCTATTATTTACACACAGACATGCAAGCAAATGCGTCTATTTATTATATTTTTAATGGTGTCGATCCATTGAATCGCCCGCCTATCGATCGTTTTACTGTCCCAATTGAAGCGTTCGGGGCAGCGCACCAGCAAAGCCAAGCCACCCACCACAAAAAGTTTCCGCGCGCTGTGTGTTAGTTTTTATTTTTATTTTTTTTTCAAACTTTTTATTATTTAGTTAGTCGATCGGTAAGCCACTTACGCTAGTGGCTTATCAGTTGCTATAGAGGAAATCGAAAAGAAGAAATAAACAAACGAAATTTTTTAGTATTTTTCAAATTACCACATGTGCTGCCTTGCCTGTTCCTTTATTTGGTATTCTATTTTGTTAGTCTCAAGTAAACATTTTCATTGAACTTTATCAGTGTCCCATAATAATAATTTTTATTGTTGGCCGATTAAATCGCCGTCATTTACGTCACAGTATTAAAGCAATTAAGCGCGATTAAGCGCACGAAAACTTGCTTCTAGCTCGCTGTGCTTTATTTAGTACATACATAAATGCAGCGCATTTAATCACAAATAAAAATAAAATAAAATCAAATAGAATAAATGAGGGAATATTTATGTGACAATAAAAAAAAAATAGTAAAGAATAAAAAGTGCACCAATAAATATTAAATAGCTATGTTAGCACATAAGGAGGAAAAAGAAGAAGCAAAGCAATGAAAAATGGAAGCGCTCTTATTTGCTTAGAAACAATCGATGAGCGCTGATACGAAGCGGGTGGTGAAAACAAAGTATTAGTGTACTTTTCTTCAATGGAAAACGTGCTTTTAATTATGGGCTTTTTATGTCTGGAGCTTTTAGTTTTTGTGGATTCCTATTTCATGACATTAAAACCGTTATTCCATCATCTTCATGTTTCACCTCTGATTTGTTGGTAATCGAGCCCACAGGATATGTCGTTGCATTGCATTTGAAGCTTTTAAATTTTGTTTTGCCGGTAAGTTGAGAAGCCGAAGCAATTGCAAAACGCAATGAAAGCAAAATTGATTTTGATGCATAAAACACATTTCAGAGCAAAAGGCCATACTATTATTTACACTTCAAATTACAATATTTTGTACATATATGCAATTTAAGCATGCTAAGTGTGCAAAAGCATTTATGCACTTGAAATTTGTCCAACTTAATTTATCGTGAGAAAGTGCTTTGAAATTATGGCAAAATTTCTTATCAACAAATATTCTGGAGTTGTTAAGCACATGAGCACCTAAGTAAATACTTAAGGCTTTAGTTCGAAAAATATCCAACCAGTGGGGTAGTAAAAATTCACAAGTTAATTTTTCGGGCGGAGCATCTAAAAATCTGTAGCTTTTAGAAGGTATGAAAATTCTGTGGGTGGGCTGCCCGGACCACTATGATCGACAAGTCATTATATGAAATTGAACCTAAAATTATTTGTTCACGATATACGTATGTATGTACATAATCTGGTGTTCGTTAACATGGCAGCGGCTATGCGGACCTGTCCTGCTGATGCACTTAATGCTCTTGTGGGAATACCGCCCTTTCCAATCCAAATAGAGAGGGAGGCCAGCCTTTCGGCACGGAGAATCCTAAATACTACTTCTGAATTAAAAACCGGAAACATTGACAGGTCCTAATGAAATTCACAAACGACCTCATTATACCAATTGCGGATCGAGCATTCTGGAGCACAGGAAATCCTTACACCAAACCCTTAGTACAGCACTTTATCCATTCGAAATGTGGAACAAAAAGTCCACCGATGTGCTAGCCTGTATTAAACGCTTTCGTGTATAGGGCAAAGAACCACGCACAACAGACCACCCTAGAGGCCGCAGTGATCAAGGCTCACAATAATAATAATAAAATATAATCTTAAATTATTATAATGATTTTGGTGATTTAATTTCAAAATTATCATATTTTAGCAACAAACGAACATAGGTGTACTTTCCTCATGAATTTTTTATAATTAACTGTTCGCCCAATTAAAATCAATGGTGGCTTATACTTATGAAACCAACAGCGTTCCCAAGTCTGCAAATAGAAGCACGGAATTTTTTATAAGCGTGCCCTTTTGATCCACGCTATTTATTTCATCTACGTCTACTTGATCTTGTTGTTAGGGGGGTGGTCGTCATAGCAGTAGCAAAACTTGATGGAAAATGGCTCTTGGCTCAGTCCATAGCATGCCAGCGACTATCCCGATAACCATCAGAACCTATTACTATTATCAGTCAGTTGTTATCAGGACAATCGGGTCTAGACGACCGGAACGACCCCGATTAATATTTGGCCAAGTACTGTCACCCCAGCATCATTATCCAAAATCTCTTTGGGGAATTTATATGCTGCCACAACAATATCAGTCAGTTTAGATAAAAAATGCAAAGTTGTCATACCAACCTCAACCGGCTTGGTATCAAAATATGCCTAATACTATAAACTTTTACATAGATGTTTACAAATATGTTGGGAACAAGTCGTAATTTCGACCTCACGACCACTACACTTTATATAAACGGAAGACTACGCCCAAACCATCCTTTGAGGGCTTTATAGAGGCCTTACGAGTGGAGACAAGATGTTTGGTACAAATCATAGCGTTTGTACTAAAGATATGGCGTGGGATATCGGGACCCACAGAAAACACGCAACGAGTAAAAAAAATCCTTTACTGATACTCCCGAAAAAACAGGCTTCTTCAAAAAATTCAGAGAATCTTCGTTTAAACTTTATACATATGAAATAAGCTAGCAAAATATAGTAAATAGACTAGGCCAGATCTTTCGGTATGAGGAAAGTAGAATATTCGAGAAAAAGAACATATTTAAAAAAAAAAACACGTCGGAACGGACGGTTCCAACATTGCACGTAGAAGATGGGCATGATCGGGATTGTCTATTTCGTCCCGCGCCCTTCTCTAGTTTGTGCCCGAGTGAGAGCGTTTTTCAGGTAGATAAAAACCAAGAAAATTAAGAAAGTTCTACAGCAACCTCAACTGTTCAAAATAAGCAATAGAAGAACTTCTAACTTATAAGCTTAGTTCAGCAGCTACTTAATTTTACTAACTCCTTTATGAGTTCACCTTCTTATAAGGGTGAGCTTACCTTTTCCCCCCTATGTAAATTTTATCGATATCGACAATGTTATCATTTTGGATAAAATTCGTTATCGAAATCATTATTCTTCTTCTTGCTCATTATGTTTATTATAATAAATTAATTATCGTTATCGATAACATTATCGTTAGTTTTATCGATATCGTTTTGTAATCGCAGTACGTGTCTTTGTCCCCCTGTCCCCCTGTCCTCCACACTTAAACACTCTCTTCGCTGAGAGTGTGCCGAAAGCGGTAGCACCACTTCTGCCAGCCATATTTTGCATGATAAAGTGACTAATTTGGCATAAATTTTTACGAGCACTGCTGCAACTGCTGGCACTCTGATGCGCATGCGCAGAGTGGCACATTTGTCAAAACGGCAGAAACGGTGGCCGTAAGTATGTACATACTGTACATGTGTATGTATGTATGTTTGTAGTAGCCATCAATGCGCTTTGCTTCTAATGCTTCTGCGCTATTTGGCATGCGGCTGCCGTGTGGCATGGTGGCGGCGCCGCGGCGCACCTCCTAACAAACACATCTGATTAGCATTTGATTTAGGCAAATTTGAACGCATTCACAGTTGCGGCGCTGCGCTAGCGCTCGAGCAATTTGTTGCACGCGTTGCATGTGCAGATAGCCAGCATGCGCTGATACATGCCGATTTGAAGCAAAAAAAAAAAAAAAAACAAAGAACAACAACATACCGTATTTAAGTGCATACAATCGTGAACGTACATGTGTACATACATATGTATGTAAATTATGAGTTTTGTTTGCATGCGCTGCTTTTAAAATTTTCTTATTATCACACTTTGTGAGTTTTTTTGTTGTTGTTGTTCGCGATCATGTTTTGCTTTTGATGCTCTCGCGTACGTCACTTCCATTTGCATCATCGATGCAATTAATTATTTTATTTGCGATTTCAAATTGAGTGTTAATTATGTGTGTGTGTCTAATGTGCAGCTAACGGTGCATTGATGCTTCTGTTTATGCCGTGAGTGCAAATGGAAGATTCGTTGATTTAATGTTGTCTAGGCCTCCACAATTTTGTCCAATTGGTTGGAAAATGTGTATGTATGTACGATATCGATTGCGAGTCCTAAGTGCAAATCGATAACAATCGATAAATGGGGTGCAACATTTCCTTCGACACTTATTTTCGTAATTTGGCAAACTCCAAACTGATTTTAGACTCATCGTTTCTTCGGCGAATTTGCTTAGAATTACACGTAGAATCCTATGCTATACGCGTATAGTGAAACAAAATTGATGCGCCGTAATATATGTATATTAATATGAAGCAGTCACAACTCTTCAATGTTTCATAGACAGTTACTAAATATTTTATTATCTTCTATAGAGATTTTCGATTGCGGCGATATAGACATCAGTTCGAAGATGAGTTACCACTAGTGGATTTGGATCGATATAAAATCAGTTTAGAGTTATGGCATACAATAAGCAGTTCGAACAGTTCACAAAAATCGAATGACAATACCAACAACTTGAACGCAAACTCCGAAACGGCGACGGAAGAACTTTTCAATCAAGCGCTGGCGCTGGATCGTGAGATATTAGGAATTATAGATGCGCGGCAGGGCCAATCTTTAAATATTGAAAACAATGAAACATCAGAGGATGCAATCATTATGCCGCCGCTTCTAATAGATTCGGAATCGTGTAGTAGTGATGAAGCAGAGGAGGTGGTAGACTTATTAAATTATCCAACTATAATGCCTCCAAGCGTCGAGCCTGATGTTTATGAATTTATTGATCTTTCAAATGACCGAGGGTCAGAAGAATATGTTAGTACCGCTAAAAAGGAAATAAGCCATTCTGAAGGAAAAAATGATAAATGACATTCAACTCCAAGATCTCCTACAAATAAAATCGAGAATCAAAAGACACCTGACATTATAACTACACAACAAATTAACAACACAAAGGATGTAATAGAGAACCAAGTTAACGTAAAAAAGACAAAATTTGAATATTGTAAAGACACTTTAGATAAAAAGACACCCGAGGAACCCAAAGAGCGTCCCTCTAAAGATAAAAATATTGCAGTGGCACGACAAATACAAAATAACTCAGAAAAGAAGCAGGATAAAGTTTCTAAAACGCATGATCCCGACGATATACGGCCCAAGTCGCATGAGGCCAAAGCTAATACAATCGAACGTCGGGAATCAAAGCGTATGGAGCGCATTTACAATGGAAGTAACAAGAAAGCAAAAGCAACCGATACTGGAAAAGAGTTGAAACGAACAAGACGGCGAATGATTGATCAAACAAAGACGGATAAAGAGACTCTAAGCAAAAAAGTAGTAATTCGATCGCGATAATAACGCAGAAAAATATTCATCAAAATATCGCCAAAAATATCGATTAAAACATTGAAACCCTGACGAAATGTTAAGAAGCCCTCACAAATACGTAAATCGTTAATGACATCCATGTTAAAAAATATCGATAAAGTTCTCGATAGATTTATCGATAACAATAGATATCGATTAAAATATCGAAACGATTATGATATGTAAGAAAGCAATGTTTAAAATACATCTTTGATTTTTTCCACCTGATTGCATCATTTCACCGAAGCCTCTCAAACTGGCTGCATGCATCACTGGGGGTTGTACGAAAAAAAGAAACTTATGTAACTAATAAAATCAAAGCATTATTGCCTAATTACAACAAAGGCAAACGGGGAAAAAATTACATTCAAAAACTTCCGGTTGTTGCATCTCCAATTGATTCTTCGTCACAACCACTGATCGGGAATTTTGTTGCATCATCAAGCCGAACCCACTAATCACGCATTACTACAAAATGCGATTAGAATCGGTGAGGCAGCAGCAGTCGGTAAGCGATAAACAGCAATTACTGCAATTATTGCTGCAACAACAACAACAACAACAACAATAAAAACAACAACAACTTGCTGTTAATGACAACAAACAGCAGCTAATAATGCTATTAAATAATAATTGAAAAGCGAACGAACATATACACATACATACATCCATACATACATACCTACAGAAACACAGATGACTATGCCGCAAGCTGCGGCATCTTAAAGGCTTAAATTCCCTACCTGTCGCCGCTGCGCTGCGCTGGCTCACTATTTTCGTTGTAAAAGCTATTCCATTGATTTCAGTCAAATCATGTTTGCGTTTGAGACTCGTTGTATGTACGTGCAACAACTGCAACCTCAACACCAACACCAATAACAACAAGCATACAATGTGCCCTGAACAAAAGTTTCAAAATCAAAGCAGCATTACTCCGATCAAAGGGTTGTTTTGGTTGTTTATGTCTTTTTTATAGACATTCGAGTTGTTTTTTTTAAACAACTGCTTGCTGCCGCAGCAACCACAGTCAGCGCACTCACCGCAGCATCCTACCAGAAGGGGCCGGGGGGGGAGCATTAAACTCGCTTGTCATTGCGCTGCGAAAGAAGTGGC
>NW_023458566.1:20999609-21005500 GCF_013731165.1 Rhagoletis pomonella | reverse complement strand
GAAACATTGAAGAGTTGTGACTGCTTCATATTAATATACATATATTAGGGCGCATCAATTTTGTTTCACTATACGCGTATAGCATAGGATTCTACGTGTAATTCTAAGCAAATTCGCCGAAGAAACGATTAGTCTAAAATCAGTTTGGAGTTTGCCAAATTACGAAAATAAGTGTCGAAGGAAATGTTGCACCCTCTGGTGGAAGTTTCAAGAAAAAGATAAGTGCAGAAATGGATTCCTCATACCAAAAAACTCCTTTTAGCATGTTTTTATACAAAGTTTAAGCACTTCACAAAGTTTAAGCACTACATCAATCAATTGGTATGGGGTTCAACCACATTTTAAGAGCTACTGTTGGAAATATAATAATTGAAATAATAAAAAAATAATAATTTTCTTACTTGCAATAATCACTTATCATTTCCCGTTTTAAGAAATATTGTTCCAGGTCACATGTTTTATTAAGTACATCCTTGGAATCTGGCAGTTTATACTTGGCTTCGAAAGATTTAAACTGTTCATATTGATGTTCCAAGCGACCTCCCAAACGTAACGAATTATGCAACAATTTCAAATCGGCCTGCAATCAGAAAAGTACCAAAACCATATATAAAATCCTACTTATTGATAACTAATGCATGCTATTTACCGTGACGTCAATACTCGATATTAATAAGTTGACCTTATGTTCGTAGTTACTCAACAGCATGGACATGCAGAAGTTATTATTCATCATTTGTCCTCTGTTGTCGACGATAATGTAATCAAAATTAAATTTGCTCCCAACGACAGTCGAACGTAGAGTACTCCATTTGGCAATAATTATATTGGGAGGAGGATCTAAGATGCCTATGTAGTAGAGAAAATACAAATAGGTATGTGTACGTACATAGATATGCTTTTATGAAATGTGACCATAAAATAATACAAAATTTGTAAATATGACGTCCATTACTGCTCGTAGCAGATAAGAGTGCAATTAGAATGATATATATATATATATACATATATATACATGTGCATTTAAAGTCAATGCTGCAATTAAATTTAAGCGAGCGGAGTGCAGCTAGTATTTTCAGAAAACATGTGCATTTTATTTTTAACTTTGCGGTATAATCTATGAAAACTAGACATGCATAATATATGTATGTGTGTATTTATGTAGAAATCTTACTTGATCCTAAAACACCAACAGACAGTTTTGTAAGTACTTCGAAATGAAACTGCCAACCCGTCACAAAGTCATCATCGTTTTGAACAACTATAAGACAATTCTTGTTCTTGGCTATCGCCCCTAGATATACTGTCGTGGCCACACATTTTCCCAAGCCGCTCTCGTCGTTCAATATGCAAAAATCTCTATTAGCCAAATGACGGTGTAAAAACCGCAACGTCTCAACTTGGAAATCCTTAAGGTATTGTATTATGTGACCTGGTATTTGTACTTTTTCCGATAAATCCAAAGGCTCTGGCGCACTAGTGGCCACAAAATGATACATTGCTGGTTTACACTCCCCCACCACGATTCACCCCTCTCTCAGCTTCGTCGTTAATGCCAGCTATGTCCGCGTATTAGTCGCCGATCGTGTTAATGTAATGCAACGAAATGTATAAAGCAACCAATATGTACAGCAACTTGATGTAAAAGAATATCACAAACATAGAGAATGGCCCAATAAAAAGTGTATTTGGCGTATCGAAGTATTCTTGAGTAACTCTGGCACTTGTGAAATATTGCATGTGTGTAATTTGCTATTTTTCCGTATATTAAAAACTTCTAAATCTGCCAAAATATGTTCCCTCCAAAGGTATTTGCCTTATTGGGTCAGCGTGACAGCGCAGGGTCACTGAACTGTAATGTAGCCCATGGACGAACCAATTTTAAATTTTATCTATGCCACCGTCTAGGAGTGTTATTCAGCTTGTTATAAGCTTTGTTTTTGTGTAGACAAAAGGTTGAGCCTGGTTTTGTTTTGAAAACCGAAATATGCACCCAAAGCAAGGAATTTTGATGAGGAAAGCAACTTGATGGCGGGGTTATTGATATTGCCAGTTTTTGACAGTTAAATTGGCCCAGCCACGGCGAATATGAATTCGCCTGGTCCCAACAGAAATTCGCGCAAAAAAGTGCTGCCATATTTGTGACGAAACAAATGTCATGAAATAACATAACGCAACACCGAAAGAATACAAGATTGCGCTGATTGATGCCAAAGAACGTTCTTTACGTTCTTTGCTTGTTCTTACGTGATCTTGTGTCTTTCGTCCATGACGTCCTCGCAGATTTGTCGATGGAGAGAGCTGAGTAGGCATGAGTAACTATGTGCGGCGCGGCGCAACCGCGTTAACACCGTAGCCGGAGTTTCCGCGCCAACACCAATATAAAAAAACACATGAGACATATAATTCCCCTTCATTCTTTGAAAATTACACTCACTTTTGCTTTTGAGTGGTGAGAACGCCAGAAACTTATGTATCATGGCAAATTTAAAGCCTTTAGTCAAGAATGATAAAAATATCGTGGCATTTACTACATTCCTAGCAGTTAAATTCGGTTAGAAGTAGAAGCGTTGCTTAGCGCCGAAACTTAAAGAAATAATAGATTTGACACCACTGTATTGTGTATGATACTGTATAACAATGGGTACTGTGGTGACGCTCACCATAAAAATTGCGCTATTACGTCACATTGATAATTGCGTTCCCATGAACCAAAAAAAACAAGATCACGCAAGAACCCGTGGTTGTATTTGTAACTGGTTTTGAGAAAAAAGTTTGGGAAAACGGCTTCGTCGGCTGAGCATTTGTTTACATCACAAATGGAGTATCCAAGCAAATGCATGTCCTGAATTTATACGGCAGCAATTCATAGCAATTATGTATGACTCATATTTGTGATATTTTGTACTTTGATGTTAAGTATTTTTGGGGAGCTCCGGGTAACTTAGGGTTTACACCGGACAATATTGTCAAGACAGTTATATCAAAATGATGTGTTTGTTGTAATATGAATTCGCCGTGTTTACAACAAACACATCATTTTGACATAATTGTCTTGACAATACTGTCCGGTGTAAACCCTAAGTTAATCTAAGTTTAAACTGGCGCCTGTTACACGATCAATACAAATCGCGAAATTTGGATCGTGATCCATATTGATGGATCGTGAGTGTGTGCTAAATATTCAATATTTATCGCGTCAGTATTTGCATAATTTTTGTGCTGCACGCTTATTATGCCGCAAGAAAATATTTATATTTTGTTCCAATAATTTAAAGATAATGCATTCCATTATTCTTTTAAAATTAAATAATTTAAATGCTTTCAATTTGTGCTTAAAGGTTTTAAGAGCCGAGAGCGAATACGTTTTTGATGTTCTCATTATGAGAGTACAAAATGTACTGACGGAATGTATGGATCGCGTTTTGAATATGCTACACCTTCAATATTTATTGCGCGGTCCACGATCCGTGATCTGGATTTCAAAACTTCTAGATATTTTGCGACCCGTATCACGATCCATCAGTATTTGATGCTACACCTTCAATAAATATCAAGATTCAGGATCGCGATCCAGATATCGCGTTCCGTATTGATGGTGTGACCACCGCCTAAGATTTTACGAAGCAGGTATCGAAACAACGATTAGAGTAAAAAAGTAGTTGGTATCGAAACAAAAGTATCTGAAAATCCCTAGCTACTCATGCCAGTGATGGAGCAAGAGCATCTAGACAGGATTTTATTTGGAATTTTCAGAGAGCATAAAACGATCTACGAATTTGTTGATACAATTTTTGGATTCCTAACACGCAAGTATGTGCATAGAATAAATCCAACTTGACCTCACATCGTATTGTTTCTAACAAATTCGTTATTAGTACTAATTTTCAGTCAATAAAGTCTTCAGAAAGAGAACGGCTTCAACAAACTTTTTTTGATGCATTGGCGGCCACCGATCCCAATCAGCAATCTTCAGATAGGTCGGAAAATACCATTACGGGAAAATCACGAACTGCTACGTCAGAGAAGGAAATCGAAACGGAAACGGCCGTTGATGGATCGAAGTTTGAGTTGAAATATTTAATAACTGGTACAGAAACTTCTTCGGAAGGTCAAATGGTGTTTAATTCAGATCATTTAATGTCCGATGCGGAATGCTCTTTTAATTTGCAAATACAAAAGAGCGGCACGGGTATTAGAAGATATCGTAAAATTTTACCTAAAGATTACTTCGACCAGAGCGAGAAGATAAGTGCAGAATGCTCAGTTATTCAACGTGATAATTTAGAAAACTACAAGAAACGTGTTTATAAATGTGGTGAATGCTCGGACATATTTAATTCTTTTCGCCAGCTCAAAGTCCACGAAGCCTTTCACATATCTCAAGCAGAGAATGGCATTAGTATTTGTATATATTGCTGCAGTTTGTTTGCCAACGCTGAAACATTAGAGAAGCACATTGGTGAATGTCATTCTAATGGGCGATACTTATGTGTCCCGTGCTCCAGAACATACAAAAGCCGTGGGCAATTACTTAAACATGTAAATTCCAGTGCACACAACGCCAGTGCACTATTATACTATTGCAGTCTATGTCCCCGGTCTGAGAAGTCACATATAGAGTTTCTTTCGCGACCAGCATTACAACAACACTATCAAGAAATGCATTTGCTTATGCCGGCAAATCAGGATGAAGACGACGTCGAAATTGAAATGAATGAAGAATTTCTCGATGAGTTTCTTCTGAATAATGTTAATGAGAACTCTTTTAATTTTTCTGAATGCTGGGATGCATTAGACTTGAACCTTCCAGAGATGTTACATTTGACTAGTACCGATGAAGATGACCCTAATGCTAAAGTTAACATTGTTCAGAACACGGAATTCCCTTTCAAATGTCCAAAATGCTACGAAGGCTTGTCGAGTCAGAAGTTTCTTTTACAACACTGTGCCCACAAACACGGACTACGGGTATTAATTTGCAATAAATGCGATTCTAGTTTCAAGGATTATACTCAGTGGATACATCATAAGAGAACACATCGCGTTCAATGTGAGGTAGTACGAATCGGTAAAGGTGAACCACTAAAATGCGAAATATGCGATAAAATCTTTCAAAGCAATGCCGCACTTAACTATCATGTAAAGACGCATTTGCGCAGTTCCATGCAGGCTGCACACGAATGCCCATATTGTCAGAAACATTTTCATTCCGATATCAATTTCAAGCAGCATATTCGCATCGTTCATTCCCATACAAAGCGACACAAATGTGAGCTTTGCGATAAACCATTTGCAACACTTGATCATCTAAAGAAACATGTTTTGAGCCAACATCAAAATGAGCGCAAACATATTTGCCAGGTATGTGCTAAATCTTTTACTCAATTGTGCCACCTTAAACAACATCTGGCAATACATACTACAGGAAAGTCACAACAGTGCATTAAATGCACTGAGAAATTTTGGCGCAAGATCGATTTGCAACGACACATGCTGAAAAAGCATTCATGAGAACCTTCAATAATCTCCATGTTTAGTTCTTGGCATATAGTATGTACATATCGTCGTTTAAAGTACAAAACCGCGTATCGTCGTTCTGCAAAACCATGTAACTGGCATTTTTTGCAAAAAATTGGATTTGCTCACCGAAGCTCTTGACTCAAGGCTTATCCATTTGTCCGGAATGTGATTGCTTTATAAAAGATAGAACAATTTTGAAATATGAACTCAACAAAATAATTTATGCAACCTCAAATACGCGGTTTTGCATTATGTTAATACGCGGTTTTGTACTTTAAACGACGATATGGATTCAGTTTGCTTTAAACTACATATTTTTAACACAAATTATTTCTAAATGAAAAAGAGTTGGCGGTTTCATATAAAAA
>NW_023458566.1:20995475-20999509 GCF_013731165.1 Rhagoletis pomonella | reverse complement strand
CACAAATTATTTCTAAATGAAAAAGAGTTGGCGGTTTCATATAAAAATGTGTTTTTTTTTTTGTGTTTGTAAAATATATTAGACCGTCTACGAGAGTCACAACTCAATTAACTTTTGCGCTTATTCTTTTTTAGCACAGACATCATGACATTGTCAATATTGGACACTTTATAAAATATATTTACGCACTGCCATATTAAAAAACATATAAGTTTCTTTTTATTTTAGCTCTTCTTCCAGAAAACGTTTTAATGATGCACAGAAACGCAACGCCCCGTCAGCCAATTTTTCCTTGCTGTGAAAAGCGATACTTAAACGTAGACAATTTTTCGCTACTGTCGGTTCATACGCAAAACGCGATCCTGGTATAAAGAATACTTTCTCATCTTTCACACAGTATTGTAAAAATTTGGCGGCGTCCGCCAATGGGGGTAATGAAATCCAAATAAAATATCCACCTGATGGTCTTGTCCAATTACAATTTGAGGGTAAATGACGTTCAAGAACCTCGCAAGTAGCTAACATACGCTCTTTGTACGCATGTGATACTTTATCAATGTGTACTTGCGCCAATTTCAGTTCGAAGAGGCTGGCCAATATACCAGAAGTATAATTGTTAAAACAACCGCCACTATTCAAGATACCACTGCGATGGGAATGTTCGTTGTATATTTAAAAAAAAGAAAACACAGCATAATGAATAATTGGAACTTACGACATTTCCAAAATAGGTTTTAAACGTGCAGGTACCTCCAACCAACCCATACGTAGGCCTGGTCCAATTATTTTTGAGAAACTTCCATTCGAAATTATATTTCCAGATCCTTTATCGTAGGCAAACAATCGTTTGGGTGGTCGTGCTATCGTGTAATTTAGGATATTGTAAACGTCATCACAGAGTATTAAGAAGTCATATTTTTGGGCCAGCTCAGCAAGATTTTGGCAAATAGCTGGATTTAATTTAAATAAAGAATTGTGAAAGTATGAGCATGTTAAAAGCTAATAGAAGAGTCTATATATGTATATACATACATATGTACATATATGCACATATCGCTCACTTTCTAAACGACTGATATAATTCGTCGCCTGGATTAAAGATTGTCGTAAGCGCAATTTTGACGATTTTTAGTTATAGATGCAGTTATATATTTTGAAATAAGGTCTTTCGATTGGTGTTATCTGTTTTTAGATATCTCCTTTAGTTTCCGAGATATTGACTACCATTTTTTCGATAATTTAGTAAAAATTTAGTTACTGATGTAGTAATATTAAACTAATCAATATCTTAAAAATGGCGTTCTCCATTTTTAGATATCTCCTTTAGTTCCCGAGGTATTAAGTATAAAGTGTCGTTAATTTAGTAGAAATTTTGATCATATTTTGTCGTATTTCATACAATGGCTGCCAAATTGTGGACAAATGACGCTTACGACAAAATTTTACTAAATAAAATCCTTCATAAACTCAGAACTGATTAACAATAAACATTAAATAATTTAAAAATTTTGTGAACTAGTAACATTTTCAGAGACTTTCTATCCTCGCGTTTTTGAGAAATTGCATTCCAAACTTCAATCGCGATGTCCCACAACTTGCCGAAATCAACATACGACAATCTTTTACCCAGGCGACGAATTGTAAATACGAGATTTTTTTGGAAACGCATTTAAAGTTTTCAATTTGCTCCCAAAATGATCAAGAGAGATACATATTAGGGGTATTCAGAGATACATATTAGGGGCAATATTGTCAAGTCAATATTGTCCGGTGTAAACCCAACTATAAACTCCACAAGATTTTAGCATGCAATTTTTACAAAATATGAATCATGATACCGAGGGCTTATATTTATATAAATAAATAAATACCCTCTATCTGCAATTTTTATAAAAACTACTTTGTGATGTTAGAACCCATCTGGGACTTTACTGTCATCACTGATGTTAATTCTGACTTCGCAATTTAATAGTAAATTCTTCTGTCAAGCGTTATACAAGGTCAGTGTTAATATCACCGATGACAATTGAAATATTTGTTCAGCAATAATTTCATTGGGATATAAACCAAAATGCTTTAACATCGTACAAATTCATTGAAAAAGTTACTTTTTTGTTTTTAAAACATTAAAATCTAAAGATTATGTAAAAACAAGTAATAAAAGACCGGGCAGAGCCGAACATTAAATACCCGGTGCAAGTATTAAATATATGATTTTCACCTTTCCGAAAGCTACCGCATGGTAGCTACCTACATGGTAAGCCCGGGTGTATCAATTTTGAGTAAATTAGCGTCCTTAAATTTCGAAATTCGAAGTTTCAAGCATTTCTGAAATCTACCGTTATATGAAAAGCGGCCTTAATTTTCGTCCGATTTCAATAATTTTCAACGTTTTGCTTTTATGTGGCAAGCACACTAACCATACCGAGTTTGGTACAAATTGGTAGAACGGTTACCGAGATACATATATGTGATCATAAATAAGCGGTGCCACGCCCATTTTCCAAAATTTTATCATAAACGTATTTCTTGGTAAAGAATTGTTGCAAGCATCGATTTTGAATAAATAAGCTTTAATATTTACTGATTTATCGAAGATCTCGTATTTCTCCAAATTACCATTATATAATTTATGTGGGCGTGCGTGGTTATTGTCCGATTTTGAAAATTTTCGACCATTTGTTATGCTGTGTCAAGGCCAACAACTGTGCCAAATTTGGAAGAAATTGGTGCAGCGGTTACCATATACACATGTAACCATAAGTGGGCGTGGCTATGCCAATTTTCCAAAAATTTATAATATTCTTATTTTTTGTCTAAGAATTTTTGTAAATATCAATTTTGAGTGAATAATCTTCAGGAGTTACTAAAATGTCGCAGTTTTCGTATTTCTGAAAACTACCGTTATATGGGAGGTAGGCGTGGTTATTGTCCGATTTTTTCCCATTTTACGTATACGTTTGTCTATATCTATCTCGATTCGTTTTGCCTGTTACAAACAACCGTTATGTGATTAATGTTATAATAACCTTGTTCATAAGTGCGCTCGGATATAAAAATAAAACTAGCCAACAAAAGGAAAAAATTCGAAATAAAAAAATAAAATACTCTCTCCTACTGATGAATACCAAAATCATCTCAGGTCACAAAAATAGTCACTAGTGCTAGTCTCAAATTCGTGACTTGAGATGAGACTGAATTACTGAATCCCAGTGTTAGGCGGATTTTTATACCAGAATCTCATTTTTGCGAAAAAGGCAGAAAGAGTGTATTGCATATATGTATGTAAACCCTCGATATAACGATTGATTCGGCAACATTTGCTCAATTTCTCTTCTTGAGTTATGGCAGTCTTTCCGTAAACGAGCAAACATACATACCTTCCGAAAACAAAATCCCTGTCGGATTATGATAGGCGGGAATTGTATAGTACATTGCCCAAAAGGTTTTGGAATTCGATTGAAAACGTTTTTTCTGTAAAATTTGCTCAAATTCCTTCACGCTTACACCATCATTGTTAAGTCGTACTACAATAAAAGATATATCTATTATATTGCGCATAACTGTACATACATACATATGTATAAATTTTTTACTCACATGGTATTATAGTGATCGTTGTAAATTGTTTAATAGCATCAAGTGCAATCATATAAGTTACTTCATCAACGAAAACTATACCATTTAAATCGACCAGAGTAGATAAGACAAAATGCAGTCCCTGTGATGCACCGGTTGTAATTATGAGATCCTCGCTGGCGAAAATATTTTTCCACTACTAATTAGTCTTTCAAAAGACTGTCGCAGCTCAAAAACGCAATTTTTCGGCAGATGCATTTCAAATTTCCAATTTGCTCTCCAAAAGCCAAAAAAGTATACATATGTATGTATATCCATAATCGCTTCTCACACGGAAATTACACAAGATTTAAGCGTAAAATTTTTGCTAAATATTAAGCACGATTTAGCGAGTAATTTTTGGCACCATATCTTAAAACTCCGTTTTTTGAGCTGTGACCGGCTTAGTAAATTAG
>NW_023458566.1:20989915-20995375 GCF_013731165.1 Rhagoletis pomonella | reverse complement strand
AAAAAACGGAGTTTTAAGATAATGATGCCAAATTACTCGCTAAATCGTGCTCAATATTTAGCAAAAATTTCACGCTAAAATCTTGTGTAATTTCCGTGTGAGAAGCGATTATGGATATATTTATGTATATTTCTTTGCATTTGGAGAGCAAATTGGAAATTTGAAATGCATCTGCCGAAAAATTGCGTTTTTGAGTTGCGACAGTCTCTTCAAAGACTAATTAGTAGCGCAAAAATATTTTCGCCAGCGAGGATCTCATAATTACAACCGGTGCATCACAGGGACTGCATTTTGTCTTATCTACTCTGGTCGATTTAAATGGTATAGTTTTCGTTGATGAAGTAACATATATGATTGCACTTGATGCTATTAAACAATTTACAACGATCACTATAATACCATGTGAGTAAAAAATTTATATATATGTATGTACAGTTATACGCAATATAATCGAAACATCTTTTATTGTAGTACGACTTAACAACGATGGTGTAAGCGTGAAGGAATTTGAGCAAATTTTACAGGAAAAACGTTTTCAATCGAATTCCAAAACCTTTTGGGCAATGTACTATACAATTCCCGCCTATCATAATCCGACAGGGATTTTGTTTTCATGTTTGCTCGTTTACGAAAAGACTGCCATAACTCAAGAAGAGAAATTGAGCAAATGTTGCCGAATCAATCGTTATATCGAGGGCTTACATATATTCAATACACTCTATCTGCCCTTTTCACAAAAATTAGATTCTGGTATTAAAATCCACCTAACACTGGGATTCAGTAATTCATTCTCATCTCAAGTCACGAATTTGAGACTAGCACTAGTGACTATTTTTGTGACCTGAGATGATTTTGGTATTCATCAGTAGGAGAGAGTCAGAAAAAGTTCACCAAAAATGTGTGGTGAAAATTATAGCGTTTATGTATGGCTTTTGCTCGCGCCGCCTAAAGATTCGCAATGGCCGAGTTGTCAAAGCTGCCGTTCGAGAGATTCGTGTTCGAGTCCTCCTCGGGCGCAAATGGTATTTTATTTTTTTATTTCAAATTTTTTATTTTTTTTTTTGTTAGTTTTATTTTTATACCCGAGGGCACTTGTGCACAAGGGTATTATAATTTTGTTCACATAACGGTTGTTTGTAACAGGCAAAACGAATCGAGAAAGATATAGAAAAATGTATACATAAATGATCAGAATGAAAAAGGAAATCGATTAAGCGGTGACTGTCTGCCCGTCCGTCCGTCTGTGAACACTCTAACGGTTGTAAAAATTGAGATATCTTAACTAAACTTTGTACGTGCACTTCTTTCGGGCGTAGGACGGATGGTATTGAAAATGGACAAAATCGGACAATAACCACGCCTACTTCCCATATAACGGTAGTTTTCAGAATTACGAAAACTGCGATATTTTAGTAACTACTGAAGATTATTCACTCGAAATTGATATTTACAATAATTTTTAGACGAAAAATAGGAATATTATACATTTTTGGAAAAATGGACGCCCACTTATGTTTACATGTGTGTATCTTGGTAACCGCTGCACCAATTTCTTCCAAACTTGGCACAGTTGTTAGCCTTGATACAGCATACCAAATGGCAGAAAATTTTTAATAACCATAACCACGCCCACATCCCATATATCGGTAATTTGGAGAAATACAAAATCTTCGATAAATCAGTAAATATTAAAGCTAATTTATTAAAAATTGATGCTTGCAACAATTCTTTACCAAGAAATACGTTTATGTTAAAATTTTGGAAAATGGGCGTGGCACCGCCCACTTAGGATCACATACATGTATCTGGGTCACCGTTCTACCAATTTGTACCAAACTCGGTATGGTTAGTGTGCTTGCCACATAAAAGCAAAACATTGAAAATTATTGAAATCGGACTAAAATTAAGGCCGCTTTTCATATAACGATAAATTTCAGAAATGCTTGAAACTTCGAATTTCGAAATTTAAGGACGCTAATTTACTCAAAATTGATACACCCCGGCTTATCATGTAGGTAGCTACCATGCGGTAGCTTTCGGAAAGGTGAAAATCATATATTTAATACTTGCACCGGGTATTTAATATTCGGCTCTGCCCGGTCTTTTATTACTTGTTTTTACATAATCTTTAGATTTTAATGTTTTAAAAACAAAAAAGTAACTTTTTCAATGAATTTGTACGATATTAAAGCATTTTGGTTTATATCCCAATGAAATTATTGCTGAACAAATATTTCAATTGTCATCGGTGATATTAACACTGACCAAGGCACATTAAACAGGTAGTATCAGTAGAGCAAAAACAACATTTGCGTGTATTTTGTTGTTGCTTCTGGTATCGAAAGTGTCAAAAACTGTTCTGAATTTTTTCTTCTAAATCAAAGCGTGCCATGTGAAATACAAAAAATTATAAAAAATAAAAAAATGAAATTGGAAAAAATAAAAATTGTTGCAACTTTCTTTCCTAGTAAATTTGTTTGCTTCTCGAAGCATTGATCCATCCTTTACAAGGGCCAGTAATCAGCGGTTGTGCTGCTGAGTTGGGCGAACGTTCCAAAAGCTGCTATTCAATCGCTTGTTTTGTATGGAAAAAGGTTTCACATGCAAATGGATTTTAACAATTCAGAATTTTTGTGAGAAAAAATGTTAAATATTTGACATTTTCGAGACCAAATAATTTGAAAATAAATCAAATCAGCTGCTCTACTGATACTACCTGTTCAATGTACCTTGACACTGACCTTGTATAACGCTTGACAGAAGAATTTACTATTAAATTGCGAAGTCAGAATTAACATCAGTGATGACAGTAAAGTCCCAGATGGGTTCTAACATCACAAAGTAGTTTTTGTAAAAATTGCGGATAGAGGGTATTTATTTATTTATATAAATATAAGCCCTCGGTATCATGATTCATATTTTGTAAAAATTGCATGCTAAAATCTTGTGGAGTTTATAGCGGACAATATTGACTTGATAATATTGTCCGGTGTAAACGCGCCGTAAGTATGTGAAAGAAGACATAGGAATATTCTCTGAGTCTTGCAAAGCCCTTGCGCGGTGCACGGATTGCACGGTTTGCAAAGCTGTCCCATACGAATACGGGTTATTAGCGTGCAATCTGTGCACCATGAAAGGGCTTTGCTCAGACTCAGAGAATACCCCTAATATGTATCTCTGAATACCCCCAATATGTATCTCTGTTGATCATTTTGGGAGCAAATTGAAAACTTAAGTGCGTTTCCAAAAAAATCTCGTATTTACAATACGTCGCCTGGGTAAAAGAGTGTCGTATGTTGATTTCGGCAGGTTGTGGGAAATCGCGATTGAAGTTTGCAATGCAATGAATAAAACTCGTCAAAATTGCGTTTACGACAATGGCTGACTTCCAAAACGTGTCAATACAATAGGGGTATTCTCGAAGTCTTGCACGATGCACGGATTGCACGAAATGCAAAAATACTATTCCAAATTTCGAAGAGTACGAGAACACCCCATTGCAAAGTGGTAGCATGCATGGGGAGCAAGCAGCGAAATTATGTATCAAATACAATAACAAGAGACAGCAAAAAAAAATTAAGTGAGCGAGAGGAGAGGAATGAGAGAAATATGTAGCAATTCCAACAACAAAACAACTAGCACAGGGTCGCTATTATCTTGCTATGCTATTTTGCAAAATATATACATGGGTTTCGACGTTGCATATTTTGCAGCGATAGGAAATGTTGTTTCCCATGAATTTTCTTGTTGTGTGTTTGCAATTTATGCAATCCGTGCAATCCGCGCTACGTGCAATGGCTTTGCAAGATTTGGAGAATACCCCTAATGTTTGGAAACTGTTATACTGCGATATTCAAACTGTTTGTATATGCAGAGTTGCGACACATTACAACCATATACATTGCATATTTCAAATAGTCGATATAGCAATGAACAATTTTTCTGAATGTTCCATTTTTAAAACACCAATAATAACCAATAACAAACGAAGCATCAACTTCGTTTCTGATGCGCTGATTGCTCTAGCGATGCGTTCCGATAACTTTTCGGATGCGTTTTGGAAAAGTATACATTGTCAATATTTAGTATTTGGGCGTTATGGAACATTAAACTTTGTACGTATGCAAAGCAATTGACGTTTTGGAAGTCAGCCAATCTTTTACCCAGGCGACGAATTATATTAGTCGTTTAGAAAGTGAGCGATATGTGCATATATGTACATATGTATGTATATACATATATAGACTCTTCTATTAGCTTTTAACATGCTTATACTTTCACAATTCTTTATTTAAATTAAATCCAGCTATTTGCCAAAATCTTGCTGAGCTGGCCCAAAAATATGACTTCTTAATACTCTGTGATGACGTTTACAATATCCTAAATTACACAATAGCACGACCACCCAAACGATTGTTTGCCTACGATAAAGGATCTGGAAATATAATTTCGAATGGAAGTTTCTCAAAAATAATTGGACCAGGCCTACGTATGGGTTGGTTGGAGGTACCTGCACGTTTAAAACCTATTTTGGAAATGTCGTAAGTTCCAATTATTCATTATGCTGTGTTTTCTTTTTTTAATATACAACGAACATTCCCATCGCAGTGGTATCTTGAATAGTGGCGGTTGTTTCAACAATTATACTTCTGGTATATTGGCCAGCCTCTTCGAACTGAAATTGGCTCAAGTACACATTGATAAAGTATCACTTGCGTACAAAGAGCGTATGTTAGCTACTTGCGAGGTTCTTGAACGCCATTTACCCCCAAGTTGTAATTGGACAAGACCATCAGGTGGATATTTTATTTGGATTTCATTACCCCCATTGGCGGACGCCGCCAAATTTTTACAATACTGTGTGAAAGATGAGAAAGTATTCTTTATACCAGGATCGCGTTTTGCGTATGAACCGACAGTAGCGAAAAATTGCCTACGTTTAAGTATCGCTTTTCACAGCAAGGAAAAATTGGCTGACGGGGCTTTGCGTTTCTGTGCATCATTAAAACGTTTTCTGGAAGAAGAGCTAAAATAAAAAGACAATATGACAGTGCGTAAATATATTTTATAAAGTGTCCAATATTAACAATGTCATGATGTCTGTGCTAAAAAGGAATAAGCGCAAAAGTTAATTTATACAGTATACATCTGTACATATCGCACACCGTCTTCAAAAGAGTCACAACTCAAAATAATACGTTATTTCTAGAACATGATAATCATATGGGCAAGGGCGACTTTACCTTAGTTTTTTTTTTTTTTATTTAAACAAAAGTTTGCTCCAGTTTTTGCAGAAAGGTATATAAAAGCTCTGTGTACATTTTTAGCGCATAATTTCCCCAAGTGCTAAATTTTGAGTTGTGGCTCTTTTGTAGACGGTGTAATATATTTTACAAACACAAAAAAAAATACGTTTTTATATGAAACCGCCAACTCTTTTTCATTTAGAAATAATTTGTG
>NW_023458566.1:20972544-20989815 GCF_013731165.1 Rhagoletis pomonella | reverse complement strand
GCTATTTGGTGCATATCCGAATACTTGGCCACCGTAGCTTTATTCATTTCCTCCAATAGTTTGTAGTCTTCGAGAGGTGCATTAAGTTCGTTGCATATATATTCCTCTGTTTTTCGAAACATTTTTGTTGCAAGCTTGCTCAAGTTGGGATCATGTGGATCTAAAGCTTCGAAACTTGATGTACTTGTTGAGAGTGTGGGACCACGAATAGGCGAATCCAGCAAGGCGTTTTGATCCTGTATTTGGGCAGCAGTTGTGTCGTCATTGTATTCTGTTTTGTTTGCCATTACAAACAGAGAATAAAGATTACTAAAGGCGGTGTAATTTACTTAAATATTGATCGTTTTCTTTTTAATCGGAAGATTATACCAAATCGCCTTCAGGACAGTAGTAAACAAATTGCCAGTAAAAAAAATATTTTTTAGCTCTTGAAGATCCTATTCAAGGCGAATTTATACAAGGTAGTGTTCATGAACAAGGCGAATTTATACCAGGTGGTGTTCAAGGCGAATTTATACAAGGTGGTGTTGTTGGCGAATAAAATTTTAGCCGCGACACTACTGAATGTCAAAATGATTTTACAACAAACACATCATTTTGACATTAAGACGTACCTCGGCGAAAATCTAAATTCGCCATCAACACCACCTTGTATAAATTCACATTGAACACCACCTTGTATAAATTCACATTGAACACCACCTTATATAAATTCGCCTTAGTACGACAATTCTGCATACCAAAAAAATTACAAACTACGTAAATATCAATGTCTAACAGTATTACAGGTAGGATTGTATATTTTATAATCTCTTTTTAGTACCGGCAACAATTTTACTCATTTAGGAACTTGCGACTTTCTTTGCCCAGAAGTAGAAGCAAAACTGTAAGTGCGATTTATGGAATTGTATCCAAGCTGAGAACTGCTAAAAATATTTACTTGTATATCCCTCTAATCATAGTCGAATTAAGGAGAGACTTCTACATTTTTATGAATGGAAAAACGGCGAGAAAAATGTTCCAGGAATGCTGGTGAAATCTTTTGTTCGGTCAGCTGCTGGCGTAAGGGCACCCAGAGCTAAGGATTTACGCACAGAACGATGCTTGCAAAAAACTGTGGAATACTTATTAAAAGAGTAAGTCCGGTTTCGGGAGGCTTTTTCGTATCTGCTTATGTGATGTTGTTTCTAGTATAATCTTAGACAAACGAAGGCCGTATAACTTTGCTTACGATTTCATATTCGATCGCTTGCGCGCAGTTCGACAGGAGGTGGTAATGCAGCAGTACAATGAACGCCAAACTTTGAAGTTACTTGAACCAATGGTCATGTTTTTGGCTTATAGTCGTTACAGGTATATGCATTCTCTTTGCCAAAAACACTTAATTAATTTCTGTAGTTTTTAGACTTTGTGAAGATCAAATAGATAATTTTGATACGAAAATTTGCAATCAACACCTGCAGGAGTGCTTGAAACGCGCTCTATGTTGCTACGATGATATCAATGTAAACAGTATGAAATTAAACGAGTTAAGAAAGCGTAATTTGGTTGAGGCGATATATCTTCTCTTCAATTTAGGAACGATAGACGCGCTAAATCGTGCATTGAGTATTCCACAGGAAGTAAGGTAAATTTTGGATGCAAATGTACAAAAACCTACATAGCATTAACATAAATGTATTTCTAATTGAAATTTTAGAAAAAGCGAAACATTCGATTTAGCATATAAAATAGCTATAAGCTATCATCAAGGAAATTTCTATAGAGTCCTTTCCGGAATACAGAAGCTTCCACATATTTTAAGTGCAATAGCGGCTTTGAAGTTGCAAATACTAAGGCGGTATATATTGAATATTTATCATAATGTAAATCGTTACATATTTTTCATTTTACAGCAAGGTGTACTTAGTATTTGCACACGCATATACCAGTAGACAACTGGTGGTACCTGCTATTTTCTTAAGCAAGCTTGTAATACATGAGCATATAGATGATTTATTAGCTGATTGTAAATACTATAATATACATGTAAGTGAAGACAAGGCAAGTATACATTTTTTAAAGTCAGATTTTAATTTGAATGCTGCTGTGCTGAAAGAGAGACATGAACGTTTTGTTGAAAAAGAAATTGATAAAATATACTTGCCCGAGATTTTGCTCTTAAAATGTCTTTAGCGCATGCATGTACATTGGTATGTGAATAATAAAATTTGTAAGAACTACAATTAGGCGTTTACAAAGTGCTTTATTGTTTATTTTAAACATAATCATGGTTCTGCATATACATTTGCAATGTCACGCAATAATATATTATCCGAATGAATGTACATTCATTTAAGTGTACTTAAAATTGGATAGTGGTAATTCAGTTTAACTTGCAAGAGCTTACGTAAATTCTCATAAACAAGATGCTATAATATACATATAATTAGTAACATATTCTATAATGCGAGTTCCATTGATAATAATACTTTTAGAAGTTTGTATTTAAACTTATCTCCGAACTGAAGTGTGCTGCTGTTTTGTTATATTGGATTAGATACTTTTCCATTTCTGCATAATAAATAATAGGGCAATTCATTTATGGGCGTAAATGTCGCGAAACCAAGTAAGCCTCGCAAACTTGCTCAATTTTGTACGGAAAACCAGTTTATTTACGAGTTTACACGGTTACGGGGCAATTACGCGTTTTGATTAATAACATGAATGTGTTACAAACAACTAAATATTTGTTAAATAAATTCAGCTTTAACTATTTGATAAGCATTGGAAAGTCAATAAAAGTTTATATGGAAATTTACTTTATGTCCCTTTCTATGACAATGAAAGCGGCCTACTGGCTTGGCGTCACTGGTAGGATACGGGATTCTCATTCGTTATATGTCGAACCTTTTGAATGCAGTATTCTGATAAAGAAGTGATTTCTTGACTACGAGTTAAATTATTTTTCTGTGCCTAGGTATGTATGTATATGCGCTATTTTTCCGTCAGTGATTGCCAGCAGTTGCCTCCAATCATGGAATTGCTATAGTTACACAATTTTGCTACCGTGTTGGTCCACAACGCTGGAGATAGGAGTGATACCTAGTACACTACCCGTAAACGATAAAAGCACTGAATAGTTAAAGTACCAAAACAGGCAAAAGAGTATTGCAAAAATCACATCTGTTGAAATCGATTTGGATTAATATTTATTATCGTGGCATATGGTAAAAGATAGCTTACGAATTGTAACTCGTTCCCATTTTTCGACCATATATAGCTCTGTGACCATAAGATATCGGAACCACCAGTAATTGCAGAAGTCAATCACGTTTTGAAGCATTTTAAGCGTTCCGCGTAGATGCTCTGAATCACTAAATATAAAAAAATAAGTTTTTATAACTCAACAATAAATTATTAATTGTAAATTGATAACACGGAATCCAATGACAAATCTCGCCTATTTAGCGGCGATTTCTAAAGGCGCTACCAGATAGATTATTTTTTGAATTCGCCTTACCTTCGGTTTAAGCTGCTTTTACAAAAGACGATTTTTTGATAGGCGATAATCGCCTTCAAAAGTTCACTTGCTGTCTACTTTGAGGCATGCGATTTTTGAATCACCATTTACACGAGCGATTTTTCCAGAGTAATGTAAAGGCAGCTTTAGGGTTGGCCTATACTGACGTTCTACTTTTAAGGTATTATTGCAAACGCTGATGGTAGTCATATTCCTGGTTTATAATGGAAGTAACGGAACGCAGTGAACTGTCACTTAATTATCTATTGTATGGGCAATAAACGATTATAATGCATTTGAACGCAATGTAAAACGGAAGCATCTAAAATCAATACATCCTTACGAATTCGCCGCGATTTGTTACGATTCGCCCCGTGCATTATAACCAAGGTATAAGTCGCAAGCTTCACCATTAAAAAAAAAAAGAATATTTTCAATTAAGTTATTTTATGTTTATAGAACGCGTAATACTTTAATTTTATTTTCAACCACGTTACAATTTGTTAGTGTAATTTTTTACTTATATACGGCTAACACCACCTTGTTTAATACGTCTTGATTACAACAAACACATAATTTTAACAAACAGTTCAAACTCGACATGAAATCAGCCGCTCCGGTAACACCACCTTGTTTTAAATTCGCCTTGTTTGACTCCACTTTTCATCACTGTTGGGGCGAATTCGCACTGTCAAACATTTTGCTGAAATTAGTAATCACTACCAGACGCGAATTTGCCGAGGAAGATTGCTGTTTTTCGTGCATCTGTTAATAAAATCACAGAAAACAATGGCCAGCGAGCAAGCCAAGGAAGCCAAATTGAACGAGAAGATTATTGGAGAGTTCCAACAGCTCAGAAATGAACAACGAAACCTTGTAAACAATTTAAATACGCTGGAGATGGATTTGAAAGAACACAAGTATGTATGACAACATAACCTCAAATGGTTTTCAATTCGCTATCAAATCAATTCCAGTACATATGCCTAATTGAATTTCTTTTAGAACTGTGATAGAAACCCTCAAAACAGTGGATCCAGAGCGCAAATGTTTTCGACTGATCGGTGGTGTCTTGGCAGAGCGAACTGTTAAGGATGTTCTACCGCAGTTAATTGAAAACAAAGACTTCATCGAGAAAACAATCACACGCGTAAACGAAGACCTCACCGCTAAAGGACAACAGATCAATAAATTTAAAGAACAACACAATATTAAGATTCGGGGAGAGCAAATGTCCAATGAAACACCAAAGAGTGAAGAGGAAGAGAAAAAATCGGAAAATCGAAATGTTTTAGTGTCGAATTAATGAAATTAGGGGTAACTCTGTGATGCGGGCAATCAATATGAGGTGCTCTGCCCAGTCAACTATCGTCCACCGAATGATACAGTGGGCGTTCACAAATAACAAAAAGATAAAAACTGCATTTTGATTCGGTAGTAAGATGAAGCTCCATTGCAAAGATAAGTTTTCTTTCGATTAATTGAAACTAAACTTGCTCCCATCATAATTTAAAAAATGGACGGGAGGAAATTAAACATGCATTGAGTAAAAATGAACGTGTATATTTAATTAAAAACTTTTAAATTAAAAATGTTTTTCATGAATAACAAATATAATTTATAATCCCTTATTCCTCAGTATAAATATATATTTCAAATTTCCAAAGGTAGTTATAATAAGGAGAACAACAGGCCAGCTGAACACTTAATGCTAAATCTATATTCTAACCAACCCCACGATTTTTTCTTACTTCACTTAAAAAAGCACCACTTTATATCAGACCCAAAATAGTTATTATCCTAATACATATTGGGGATCAAAAACGTCACCTTGTTCTAAAGAAATTTTTTTTCGCCTTTGTATAATAATAATTTATAAGAAATATATTTTTTTGTCTCGCGGGACGATTATTTATTTATTTACGTCTTCTCATAATAATTATATGGGACTTTTGGGTGTATAATGAAATCCTGATATACAAAATACCGAAATACAGAACCCCGAAAGACATAATCCAGACACGACTAAATCCCGACCATATATAATCCCGACAAGACACAATCCACACAAGAAATCGCGACAAAAAAAAAATAATAATTAAAAAAATCGCGCGATTTTTATATTTTGTCGGGATTTTCAAAAATAATGTATTAAAGACACAGTTGTTGTTATTGTTGTAAGGCCTTACTTAGCCCTTAATTGTCCACAGGCTCAACTAACGGTAGGCCAAGGAAACTTGATATTTCTATTAGGTAGAACCAGAGGGAGAGGCATGTTAGTTGAGTTGGATTGAGTGGGCATGTGAAGAGGTGCTTGGTGCCATGGGGGATGTTGGGAGGCGAGTTGGGCCAGAGTTACGTGGGTATCTCGAGGCAGTTGAAGCTGACTCTCGTTCGCAGGTGGTGATTGCCACGGATGACGGCATTCACTCGACTGGAGTTTGTAAATGCCGTTAATACCCTGTCTGTACAGTCCTAATCCCAGGGGTGCTGTGCGTAGTGCTGGACCTGGTCCTTCAGCTCAAGCATGTTCGAGTGCTGACATCTGTAGCACCCTACTAGGAACTGCTTGCTGAGAATGATGTTGTGCCCCTTACTGATAGAATTTCGGCTTCACTGTAGATGTGGCATCAGAAGGCATCCCCTTGTTCTCCGGGGTGTTGTATTGTGGCATGTCTGTAGTTTCGTCCACTGCGAACCAATTGTCCCCGGCGAGCACACAGGCACTGCATAATTTACAACCGGACGGCCAATTGCCTTGTATGTTTGCCACACCGTTTCTTTGTCTTTTCCCAAGTACTGCCGAATTGGGAAATTGAGGACTTTGCTACGGCTCTGTACTTTGTTCGCAATCTCAGTTGTATGCGCCGGGAACGAGAGCTATATCCGACAATTCTCCGGTTATTCACCATCGGAATTGATTTGCTATCGACGATAATTCGCAGCTTTCGTCCTTGTGGTAAAATGGTTGCCGAGGATTTTGTAGGGGAGAGGGTTAGTCTCCTTGCAGTGAAGGAGCGAAAAAATGTGGAGTGGTAACCGTTTATATTTAAGCATAAGTCTTCAATTGCAATGCCGGACGCATTGTAAATTTTTTTTTGCTGTCTGAATAATGTGTTATCTGTATTTTATTTGCTCTGGGTTTTGTTATGTTCGTATTATGTCCTGTCTGGATTTTTAAAAATTGTCTGGGTTATGTCTTGTCGGGATCGATAATGGAGTGCTCCCGGGACTTTTATTTATTTTTCGTCTTCTGGGACGTTTTATTTTAAGACGGAAATAATTCACCTATTTTCATATTAATTACATATGTATGTATATGGGACTTTTAGTTTTCTTGTCTCTCTGGACGTTTATTTTAAGACGAAAATGACGTCTCTCGTTTTCTCTTAATTTAAGGACGCGTTTAGAAATGCATCAAGCCAAAGTAGCAGTCTCTTTTATTTCTAAACTTTAATTGATGGAAATGTTAAATAGGCGCAACCACGGTTAAAAGCCGAATTGGAACTTAGTTGCGCAAATAAGACATTTCCATCAGTTATAGTTTAGATATAAAAGACTCTGATGCTTTGGCTGATGCATTTCCGAACGCACCCTAATTGTTACACGAAATTAAACGTAAATATGAGTAGTCCACTTGCAAAGTGCTCTATGTAAAATTTTTTCGATTTTTAGTTTTTGGTGGGTAACGTACCAGTATTTAAAGTAGTTTCATGTCCCCTAACAATACAGTGCAAAATCTTTCTATATTCTGAAAAAAAGCATCAAATGTTATACTTATTTATACACTTTCAAAAGTCTCATGTTCTGATGAACTTCAATTCATATTCAATTTGATTTTTTAACATCGGCAACGTTTTTCAGAAAACTAAAACTACGTAAAAGCAAAACTCTTAAATTTGACACCTCATTTTTGAAAATCGAACGATACAGATTTGATGATATGAACAATCGTGGCGATAAATATTTAACGCGTTAGATCTCCGAACTCAAGAAGTTTCATTTCAATAAAAGTTCCATATAATTATTAAGAAGAGACGTAAATCATTTCAGTCTTCGTCCGCGAGACAAAAAAAAGTAAAAGTCCCAGATAATTATTAGAAGAAGAAAAAGTTTTCAATCTAATGATTTTCGTCGCTGGAGACGAAAACAACTTTTCCATTGTTCAGTAATAATTATACAGCAACATTTACGGCTCTATTCTGTATCAGTGATGAATTTTGTCACAGTTTTTATTACGGAAAAATATATAAAAAAATTAAAATTTGTCAGTAAAAAAATCTTTGTCACCGATACAGAATTGGGCTATTAATGTCATTTCTTATAATCGTTGTGGTCTCTGCTTGATGCTGAAAGCAGTACCTAATAAATAATAGGGTGGTCCCGGATTTTGTGCCAATAGTCTTGGTTTTGCATTTGCATTCGCGTTTGAAAATTTTGTGTTAGCTACCATGGCAACCGTTTGAATTTTATTGTTGTAAATTTACAAATGTTCCGAAGATGCATTGCAAGATCCTGAACAGCCCTATTGGATGTATACTCCAAGATCATATTTTTTTTTAAGTTAGTATGTTTTGTCCTAACTGCGTTCAAAAGTCCGTTTACCACCTCTTTTGCCCCAGAGTTTCACATCTGTTATTGTTATATCATGCGAAATGGCCTTGCACATGTCGTAGACTGTAAGTGCCGCCAATGTGACAGCAGTAAGTGCCTCCATTTCCACACCCGTTTGCCCTGTGCACTTTACTCGACCGTAAATGTCCACACTATTTGTTTGCAGATTTAGTTTCGCTTCCACTTTAACTGACGTTAATGTAATGTTGTGACAAAGAGGTATAAGTTCCGAAGTTCGTTTGGCGCCCATTATCCCAGCCAGCTGGGCCACACTGAGTACGTCGCCTTTAATCATGGTGTTCTTGTGTATAAGTTCAGTAATAGCCGATCCCACTACAACTGTGGCACGAGCTTCTGCTTCGCGTTGGCTGCTTTGCTTCTCTGTGACATCCACCATCTGTGCTTTTCCAGACTTATCTACATGAGTTAAATTGTTACCGCTGTTACTATTAGTCGTACAACTATTTGAGTTCGTCGTCCCAAATCTTCGTTTTTGTGCACAATATTTTGTTGCTGACTGTGTGCTAATGAGACTAGTGAAAACAGGTAATGAAATGCCGTTGTGTCTGTTTTGCGAAATGATCCGTTGGTGTGGCTGATTTTCAAAAATTTTGTATTTGCTATATATTCGTGCTTCGCCAATATCATGATGTAAGCGATTTCCTAAAAATTAACCAAATAACCAAATGTTTACGTACTATTTATGTATTTTATATGTATGTATGAAATGTTTTAATGTTTAAGCAAAATTATAATGCGGTGGTTAATTTTATTCTAAACTAACCTTACTGGTATATTTAAGCCATTGGTCGTTGGTATGAGAGAGCGCACATTATTAATATGGTATAAAACTATCCACCGATTAGAATCATTGGACGATTTTCCATTTGTGACAAATTCAACATGCCTGCAATCACGCAAATAAAATGGATGAATCACCCAATGACTACTTATAAATAAAGGATTTCAAAACAACGCATCTATCATTAAAAAGAGATATGCTGTTTCTTTGTGATAAAACAATCACAAACAATAGACCGAAATATTTACTTACCGGCATGTTGTTTTTTCTTTCGGCTAACGGCTGCTCCGATTAGAGCAATCAGATCCTTTTCAGAACAATTGCCACGTATAGCATCTCGTAGCGAAAATTCTTTGTTTCCAAAAAGGCAAACTTTAATATTACCGTCAGCAGTAAGGCGTAAGCGATTGCAGGTACCACAGAAATGTTCAGTCATCGAGGTAATGAAACCCACTTGTCCTTCGAAACCGGGCACGCCGTAAGCTTTTGAAGTATCGTTTGGCCCATTTGGTAAAGGTTGAAAATTCGACCATCTCTTCTGTATAATCTGCAATGTTTCTCTGCAATTATAAAGCAATTGCTTAAACTAATGCAAAGCACCAAATATTTACGCTCCATTTCTTTTTGATATACATACATCCATGTGCATTTTTCTGTTTCTTTTTTTTTTGTAGTTACTAAAACATATACTGAGTAATATTATACAGGCTTGTCATAAGCATCATAAAATAACATCACTATTACAGAAACAAAACAATAAATTATGCACCTTAATACATACCTATACATATATATGTAGGTACATACATACAAACATACTTACTTATAGGAGACCAATCTATCGGTTTGCCATTTATTACCGGTGAACGGCATATACTCTATAAATCGAACATCCACTGCCCGATCTTTGGTGAATTCAACAAAGTCACAAATCTCATCATCGTTGAAATTGCGCATTAGTACACAATTCAATTTCGGTTTAAAGCCCAATTGTATGGCTAAGTCAATCCCTGCTATAACCCGTTCCCACCCTTTTCGCCGAGTGATTTCTTCGAAACGTTTGGGGCGCAATGTGTCCAAACTGATGTTTACTGCGTCGAGTCCAGCGCGTTGCATTGGTAATAATAGACGTGTTAATACAAGTCCATTAGTCGTTATACCCACATTTTCAAGTCTAGGTATAGATTTTATTTTGGCTGCAATTTATGTATGTATGTATATAAAAAATGGAATAATTAGATTTTTTGTGAAGTGGTTGTTTTAAAGTTTTGACTTTAGATTGCATTATTTGAAACGCTCTTCTGTTCGGAGTATCACGTTGTAGATCCTCCTTAATGCATAGTCGCTTGTCTGCTTACCAATGATGTCAACTATATCTCGGCGTACCGTAGGTTCACCACCAGTTAAACGAATTTTACGAACTCCCTGCTCAACAAATATTCGAGCCAAGTAAAGTATTTCATCAGTGGTTAGAAGATTCGATTTTGGCTGTAGTTGTACACCTTCCGCTGGCATGCAGTATTGGCCTAAAAATACATATGTATAAAAGAGTTAAGATTTATTAATAATTTCAAAAAAATTATAATGGTATTCACCGAATTGAGCAAGTGGCCTGGCAATCTGGCAAAAGAGCAGATGAGCTCAAGCAACGATTGTTGCCAAGAGTCATTGCCACTTGCTCACTTTGGTGAATACCATTATAATTTTTCCATATAAGTATGTATCTACTAGAGTCCAGCGCAATTGTATTTGCCGCATTTCATTCAATAAGTACTCCTTGCATTGTACTCTACTCCCAACACATTGTTACTTTTTTTCCGCATACATACACTACTTGGCGTTGAGAGAGTAAATACTTGACGTACTTGCTATTACTCCACCAAAGTACGTACTCTACTTTCCCTCATCGCGTACGAGAGATATTTGCTGCTGCCAAAAGGGAGTAGCAAATCTACTCTCTGTATACTTGTAGTACGGTAAGTACTTGCGTATTAAATTTCAATTCTGGTTGTTAGCCTACTAGTTGATATCGTTTGCAGCGCTGGTCAGTGAAATTGAAAGAGTAAAAATAGAATATGGAAATCGACGATGCAAGGAAATGTTTACGGCCTTATTTATAAAAAATAACGTAGATTTAGACAGTTGTTTAATGTGACATTTTCATAAAACTTTTGTATTCAAGCAGCTTTTTAAATCTATGTATGTACTTAAATTTTTATGAAAGTATTATTTCTCGTCTCTAATTTTCTATAAAACTATTTGCAGTCATTAACCAACAAATAAGTTGTCAAAAACAATAACTTAAGCAATGCTGCTATACGAAATAAAATTATTAGTGGCAAATCAAAATTTTGAAAAGTGCCGATTTTCACATTCGATAGTTGGACATGGTAGCGACGAGATGTACGAGCATTTTTTTCTTAAGAGCTGCATACTGATTTAAGAAATTTTTTATAGAAGAAAATTTATTTTCCATTTATTGTGCGTAATTTTATATGAATTTTTAGTTTTTCTTGAGAGCCTTTACAAACAAAAAAAATTTCGGAATATGTACATATGTCCATGCATACATAAATATATTTAATATGAATATGGTTTCAATTCTACGCATATCGTCAGGGTTTTCCTCACAACTTGGTTTTGCTGCAGTGAAGCGACAGAACAAGTGACGAGAAAAAATATATGCGGACACTTACATATATATGTATCTATGCACATACGTATCTATGCACATACGTATCTATGCACATACGTATCTATGCACATGCATATCTATGCACATACGTATCTATGCACATATGTATGTATCTATGCACATACGTATCTATGCACATACATACATATGTACTTAGGTATGTATATCAGCATTTTAGTTGAAAGTACGTTTTGCTCGTCGCTCTCTTCATCGTTCCACTACATTCCTGTCCTTAGTTTTTTTCAGATACCACAAATGCGCGATCCAGAAAATTCTTCTATCATTCTCGCCACAAATGTATGTTTTCTTCGAAAATACTCAAGTACTACCAGTAGAGTACTCTACTGTCAAATACCTTTTACTCGCAGTAGTTGCGGAAGGCAAAGTAAATACTCTACGCGTGTTGCTATTGATCGGTAGTTTACGTACGCTTGCTGAAACTGGTTTATGCTTACTCACAATTGACCCGAACGATGAAAGTAGGGGATGGAAAGTATTTGCGCGGCGATCGGATGTCTTGTTGGGCCGTTTAAATGGAATTGCGCAGGAGTCTAGTATCTACTTATATGTACATACACGTAGTATTTAGGTGCTCTATGCAAGTAATACTCGTATGTACGTTATCTTATCTAACATCCACTTAGTATCAATTGAAATAGTTATTTAATAAGTATTGGAATAAAAATTCAACTAAAATCTATGCATCTCCAAATAGCTCATTCCATTCTTTCATAACTTTTTCATTTCTATAATGATTACAAATAAGTCTTGTGAAAATAATTTTTGATTGTGGTTTTCTTCTTACTCACAACGCAAATTACAACGCTCGGTCAATGAGATCCGCAGATATGTGTGGTGCCGTCCAAATGTGTCTGTCAATGGTTGAATGCTTATCGGCTTAACCTTTAACGAAAAGAAAATATTAAATATTGTACTGATCAACAGTCGAAATAATTGTCATGTTATCTCTTAACTAATCCTGAAATGAGAAACTGGCCACGATTTCCATACTTAAATGGATTTTGAAGTTAATTTGGCTTTTACACAACATATTGGCAATAATCAATGTTATCCGCTCAGTGAGACCGATGGATATATCATTTCCGTCAATTTACAAACAGCGCAAAACAAGAAAAAAATTGAATTTACACTCGACTCAATAATTATAAAAATAATGTCAAAGAGTAAATAATTATACCGCTAATCCATATTTATCACAAGAAGGATAATTATCTTTCATATTATGATGACATTTCCGTGGTCAGTCTCTCTCACAAGATAAAAACATTCGTTGGGGTTAAATCTTCCTTTTTCGAATTCTTTAATAATTATTATAATCAATTCAATCAATAATTTTCTGAGCGATGTCCTTTAATTTTCTACATAGCCCGACTTCATACCGAAGGGCAGATATATTTTAAAAAAGGCTTGCAAAACGGCCTAAAAACTGTTAAAAATGTATTAATAGTTTTTTTTTTTATAAAAATATGAACGTGGAATGTGGCAAAAGGTCACCAAATTTCATTATAAGTTGGCCATATTTTTTCTAAATATTTTTTTGTATGTATGCAAAAATAAGATATTAAAAATTTAACAAATCAAATGGGCTCAAGATGGGCTTGATTTGTGTAATTTTTAAATCCATCTCTATCCAGTTTTAGTATGAAATTAGGCTATGTGCAAACTTTGAGCAAATCGGAAGTCCTACGGAAAGAAGCTTACTACATTTGATTTGGAATGGCACTCACATGCTTACATTGGACATATTTACTAACCGATTTGGCTTCTCGTTGTACGTGGCTTGGAGTAGCAGCGCGTGCTGTGTTTGTTTTCGCACCCACCGGTGTTTCGTCTAACGGCTGACGCTTTGGCTCAACAACACCTGTTGCGATGCTCGTATAATTTAAACAGGCATTTAATCCGGTATAATATGACGTTTTTATTATAGCAGCAGGATTTTTTGCAGAACTTACAAATCTTATTATTGAATTCATGACTCTGCTCGTTGTTTAATTGTATACAAATGTATATGTATGTATTTTAATGTCCGGCCAAGTATGCAGTTTGTTGATCTCCGTTTTGTGCAGTTTTTATTGACTTGTTTGTTGATCCCAATTATTCGCAGTCAATATAATTGTGTAGTTGTAAATATGTACATACAAAACGTAAAGCGCTCCACTATAGACCGATGCTAATATGCAACAACAATTACCTGAGTTATTTAGAAGAACAATAACAACAAAAATGATAAAGGCCGAAAACGCATTGATATACGAGCTTATGACTTTTGTTGTTATCTTTACTACGGTACTTTTCGCTTGTTTATAAGCAACCGGCTGTGTGGAATACTAGACGAACACTGAATGTACGAAAACGCCACGGAAAGCGGAAAGCGGTTGTCATTCGTTAATCAACAAATACGTCAGCATATTTTCGAAAGACTCCCAATGGGTGGCACCTCGACACCAAGGTGTATGTTGAATACATTTTGCTCGCCGCAGAGTGTAGTGCAGTAGGCGCTCTACACAACAGACCTCTCGCGCACTTGACTCTGCCTCATTTTTCTTCATCACATGACGTAACACCACTTACTATTTATTTCTCAACAATCTCAATTTTAAATAAATATACATACATACATACAAAAAATGTTTTGTATTGAACTGGGAGAATAGACCGGAGCGATTGGGTAGCTCCTAGAGATATTACTTGTAGAATAAGTACCCGTGAATGCTTCACTTGCAAAATCGATTAACTCCACTTTTTGACTAAATTTAAGTTTCAAAGCATTTGGTATAGTCATAACTTATTATATTTGTAATAACTTTTTAAAATATCAAATTACGTGTTAAGCGTCGAAATGTCTTAAACTCATAAAATGTTTCAACGTAAAATAACGGTTAATACCTTTCTAGGCAATTTGTAACTTCACCAAAATGTTTTTAAACTAACAGGAAATATTTTATTGACTCTTATTATACCCTAAAAATCTTTTAAAAAGCATTGAAAAATTTCTGAAATTTAACGTTATATACCGATTTCAATAATTTTCAACGATTTGTTTTTATGTGGCAAGCACAATAACCATACCGAGTTTGGTACAAATTGGTAGAACGGTTTCCGAGATACATATATGTGATCATAAGTGGGCGGTGTCACGCCCATTTTCCAAAATTTTATCATGAACGTATTTCTTGGTAAAGAATTGTTGCAAGCATCAATTTTGAATAAATAAGCTTTAATATTTACTGATTTATTATTATATAATTTATGTGGGCGTGCGTGGTTATTGTCCGATTTTAAAAATTTTCGATGATTTGTTATGCTGTGTCAAGCCCAACAACTGTGCCAAATTTGGAAGAAATTGGTGCAGCGGTTACCAAGATACACACATGTAACCATAAGTGGGCGTGGCTACGCCAATTTTCCAAAAATTTATAATATGTATTCTTATTTCTCGTCTACAAATTATTATAAGTATCAATTTTGAGTGAATTATTTTCAATAGTTACTAAAATATCGCAGTTTTCGTATTTCTGAAAATTACCGTTATATGGTAGGTAGGCGTGGTTATTGTCCGATTTTAGCCATTTTAAATACCATCCGTCCTACGCCCCAAAAGAAGTACACGTACCAAGCTTCGGTAAGACATCTCAATTTTTACTCGAGTTATCGTGTACACAGACGGACGGATGGACGGATAGACAGTCACCGCTTAATCGAATTCTTCATTCTGATCATTTATGCATACATTTGTCTATATCTATCTCGATTCGTTTTGCCTGTTACAAACAACCGTTGCGCACAAGTGCGCTCGGGTATAAAAATGGGCGCTATTTTTTTCGGTATAGAACAATCCTAGGCTTTATTTTTTCCCCACATGAATTTTTGGACCACCCTAATGTGCATACATATGTATGAACGAAAAAGCCACTCATTCGAATGATTTCGAGAGTGAAAACATATCCATCCACCTCGCCATGTTGCCCTTTACAACTGCGGAAGAGTTACAAATCTCTAGCTCAGAGTGAAAAGTTGCCAAGTTCACTCCTTAACAAAAGTTAAATGTCGTTGAAAGAAGCAAAAAATATTAAAAATGCATCGTTTCGAAAAAAATTGAATAGCCCAAAGAAGGCATACAACAACCCTACTGATTTGTATGGACTTTTTTTGCTTTTAAAAATTTTGCAAACTAAATTAAGAAAATGGTATCGTAAAATTTGAAATAACCGAACCCCCCATTTTCACTCTTAGCTAGCGATATGTATGGAGTAGGTACATATGCAAGTATATATGTCATACATACATACATACATACATACTTACATACATATGTACATACGGTATCGGTCATATCAATAGCACCCCATTTCAAAGTGATATTGTAGGCCACTTATGCATATTTTTTTATTTTATTTCCAAGAATTTCAAACTAAAATTCAGTTCATTCTCTAACAAAACCCAACATAAACCCAAGTTTAAAACTTTGTAGAAAACTAAATCAACCAATTTTCAAACTCTTTCTCAGTTAGTGTTAGAATTTTTTTGAGTACACAGTAGCGTGGGCCGAAAATCCGCCTTTTTAGAATTTTGATTGGTAATAGCAAAAATATGGTTCATTATGCTCTAAAAAAATCTGTGTCAAAGATGGAAATTTTTGGTCAATATCTTAGGCTCGCCCGAGTCCATCATAGTTCAAGTGCTAAACAAATTTTTTCTTAGCTTATCTCGATTCTCTACAAAAAAGGACCGTACACCCAATTATGTAGGACTAATACTTTCGAAGATAATTGCAATTTTATTTAAAAAAATGTATTAATTAATTTTTTATTTTTTGAGCACATTGAACTTTGATGAGCCTAAGAAATTGACCAAAAATTTTCATCTTTCACACAGATTGTTTTTAGAGCATAAAGAACCATATTTTTGCTATTAAGGTTAGTATTCTGTCAACAGCCGTGAAATTTTTCCAGCAACACATATTGTTTTCACATGAAATTTTGACACAGTCAAACGTGAAGTATAAAATAAATAAATAAAAATAAATTTTCAATCAAACTGATTTGTATAGTGCAGGTAAATATTTTGGAGGCTGTTTTAATATATCCTATCTTATTATATATTTTTTAGCTTTTCACCATTCTGAGAAGTTGAGAGAATGAAGTCTAATATTATTTTTTGGTCAACTACGATGTTTCATTTCAATTTTTGCAATCATTAGTTCATTTCGCTTGAGGAGTCACAATGTGCCCATACCGGCTGTACCGGATTCTTTGAAATTTCGGACACAGACTTTCCAAGCATGGTTATAGGCTAAAACAAACCGGATATCTACCGGGGGTGTGGAATCTCCCATACAAACCGAATTTTTCATAGAGCATATCTCTGGACGGTTTTGTGGTAGAGTCCTGGAACTTGGTATGAATATATGTATATGAAGTCAATCTTAAGCTCATGGAAAAATATGGGTTTATTGGAAAATGCGGCATGGCACCGTGGAATAGAGGTAAATGAAATTAATCCCAAACCTATGAAAAATTGGGGTACATATATGAAAACGATCTCGCAGCCTTTGTAAAGAGCTAGCGGTATAAGCCATATAAACTAAAATTAAAAAATGGTAACTTCTGTCAACTTCAACATAACCTCCAAATTTTG
>NW_023458566.1:20954125-20972444 GCF_013731165.1 Rhagoletis pomonella | reverse complement strand
CAAAATTTGGAGGTTATGTTGAAGTTGACAGAAGTTACCATTTTTTACTAGAAAGCGATCCCGTACTTTTCAATGTTACTCTCTTGCTCTGAGCGAATTTTTATTTTTTGACAGTTTTACTAGTCCGAGTCCGAGGAATACGGGATTGCACCTATTTATTTTGAAAGTGGCATTAAGTCACTTTACCGTAATGAAAAGTGGTGATTTTTCCATGAATGCTTCCAGAGGTATCTATGCGTCACCAGAATTTTACTTTATATGGCTTATACCGCTAGCTCTTTACAAAGGCTGCGAGATCGTTTTCATATGTGTACCCCCATTTTTCATAGGTTTGGGATTGATTTCATTTACCTCTATTCCACGGTGCCATGCCGCATTTTTCCATGAGCTTAAGATTGACTTCATATACATATATCCATACCAAGTTCCAGGACTCTACCACAAATACGTCCAGAGATATGCTCTATGAAAAATTCGGTTTGTATGGGAGGAGAAGCTCGGCCAAACACTAACATATGTGTAAGCGCCAATCTATTATTATGGGAGGTTCCACTCCCAGGTTTTAGCCTATAACCATGCTTGGAAAGTCTGTGTCCGAAATTTCAAAGAAATCGGTACAGGCGGTATGGGCACATTGTGACTCCTCAAGCGAAATGAACTAATGATTGCAAAAATTGAAATGAAACATCGTAGTTGACCAAGAAAGAATATTAGACTTCATTCTCTCAACTTCTCAGAATGTAGAAAAGCTAAAAATATATAATAAGATAGGATATATTAAAACAGCCTCCAAAATATTTACCTGTACTACACAAATCAGTTTGATTGAAAATTGTTATTTATTTATTTATTTTATACTTCACATTTGACTGTGTCAAAATTTCATGTGAAAACAATACATATGTGTTGCTGGAAAAATTTCACGGCTGTTGACAGAATACTAACCTTAATAGCAAAAATATGGTTCTTTATGCTCTAAAAACAATCTATGTGAAAGATGAAAATTTTTGGTCAATTTCTTAGGCTCATCAAAGTTCAATGTGCTCAAAAAAAAAATAATTAATACATTTTTTTAATAAAATTGCAATTATCTTCGAAAGTATTAGTCCTACATAATTGGGTGTACGGTCCTTTTTTGTAGAGAATCGAGATAAGCTAAGAAAAATTTGTTTAGCACTTGAACTATGATGGACTCGGGCGAGCCTAAGATATTGACCAAAAATTCCAAAAATTTCCATCTTTGACACAGATTTTTTTAGAGCATAATGAACCATATTTTTGCTATTACCAATCAAAATTCTAAAAAGGCGGATTTTCGGCCCACACTACTGTGTACTCAAAAAAATTCTAACACTAACTGAGAAAAACTTTTGAAAATTGGTTGATTTAGTTTTCTACAAAGTTTTAAACTTGGGTTTATGTTGGGTTTTGTTAGAGAATAAACTGAATTTTAATTTGCAATTCTTGGAAATAAAAAAAATATGCATAAGTGGCCAACAATATCACTTTGAAATGGGGTGCTATTGATATGACCGATACCGTATGTACATATGTAAGTATGTATGTATGTATGTATGACATATATACTTGCATATGTACCTACTCCATACATATCGCTAGCTAAGAGTGAAAATGGGGGGTTCGGTTATTTCAAATTTTACGATACCATTTTCTTAATTTGGTTTGCAAAATTTTTCAAAGCAAAAAAAGTCCATATAAATCAGTAGGGTTGTTGTATGCCTTCATTGGGCTATTCAATTTTTTTCGAAACGATGCATTTTTAATATTTTTTGCTTCTTTCAACGACATTTAACTTTTGTTAAGGAGTGTACTTGGCAACTTTTCACTCTGAGCTAGAGATTTGTAACTCTTCCGCAGTTGTAAAGGGCAACATGGCGAGGTGGATGGATATGTTTTCACTCTCGAAATCATTCGAATGAGTGGCTTTTTCGTTCATACATATGTATGCACATTAGGGTGGTCCAAAAATTCATGTGGGGGAAAAAATAAAGCCTAGGATTGTTCTATACCGAAAAAATATCGCCTATTTTTATACCCGAGCGCACTTGTGCGCAACGGTTGTTTTTAACAGGCAAAACGAATCGAGATAGATATAGACAAATGTATGCATAAATGATCAGAATGAAGAATTCGATTAAGCGGTGACTGTCTGCCCGCCCGTCCGTCCGTCTATGTACACGATAACTCGAGTAAAAATTGCGATATCTTACCGAAGCTTGGTACGTGCACTTCTTTTGGGGCGTAGGACGGATGGTATTGAAAATGGGCAAAATCGGACAATAACCACGCCTACCTTCCATATAACGGTAATTTTTAGAAATACGAAAACTGCGATATTTTACTGAAGATTATTCACTCAAAATTGATATTTACAATAATTTTTAGACGAAAAATAAGAATATTATAAATTTTTGGAAAATTGGCATAGCCACGCCCACTTATGGTTACATGTGTGCATCTTGGTAACCGCTGCACCAATTTCTTCCAAATTTGGCACACTTGTTGGCCTTGACACAGCATAACAAATGGTTGAAAATTTTTAAAATCGGACAATAACCACGCACGCCCACATAAATTATATAATGGTAATTTAGAGAAATACGAAATCTTCGATAAATCAGTAAATATTAAAGCTAATTTATTAAAAATTGACGCTTGCAACAATTCTTTACCAAGAAATACGTTTATGATAAAATTTTGGAAAATGGGCGTGGCACCGCCCACTTATGATCACATATATGTATCTCGGAAACCGTTCTACCAATTTGTACCAAACTCGGTATGGTTATTGTGCTTGCCACATAAAAGCAAATCGTTGAAAATTATTGAAATCGGTATATAACGGTAAATTTCAGAAATGCTTGAAACTTCGATATTTCGAAATTTAAGGACGTTAATTTACTCAAAATTGATACTAACAACAATACCTTGGAAAGAAGTAGATTATTTGGAATTTTGGAAAATGGGCGTGATACCGCCCACATATGACTATGAATGGTTAAACGAACAATTTGGTATTGTTATTGCAAGTCTCCTGAAGAGAACCATAGTTTTCCTATCGAAAAATATTAGGGGTCTTCCCTTAAACTCGTAAAAGCATCGTAAACCTCGTAAAACTCGTAAACTTACGCAATTTATTTTTTTAAATTCCCTTTATATTTTAAAACCAACTAAGAATGTTATTACAAATATTCAGGGGTTCACAAGTAGACGCTTCAATGCTTTTTAAAAGATTTTTAGGGTATAATAAGAGTCGATAAAATATTTCCTGTTAGTTTAAAAACATTTTGGTGAAGTTACAAATTGCCTTGAAAGGTATTAACCGTTATTTTACGTTGAAACATTTTATGAGTTTAAGACATTTCGACGCTTAACACGTAATTTGATATTTTAAAAAGTTATTACAAATATAATAAGTTATGACTATACCAAATGCTTTGAAACTCAAATTTAGTCAAAAAGTGGAGTTAATCGATTTTGCAAGTGCAGCATTCGTGGGTACTTATTCTACAAGTAATATCTCTAGGAGCTACCCAATCGCTCCGGTCTATTCTCCCAGTTCAATACAAAACATTTTTTGTATGTATGTATGTATATTTATTTAAAATTGAGATTGTTGAGAAATAAATAGTAAGTGGTGTTACGTCATGTGATGAAGAAAAATTGAGGCAGAGTCAAGTGCGCGAGAGGTCTGTTGTGTAGAGCGCCTACTGCACTACACTCTGCGGCGAGCAAAATGTATTCAACATACACCTTGGTGGCGAGGTGCCACCCATTGGGAGTCTTTCGAAAATATGCTGACGTATTTGTTGATTAACGAATGACAACCGCTTTCCGTGGTGTTTTCGTACATTCAGTGTTCGTCTAGTATTCCACACAGCCGGTTGCTTATAAACAAGCGAAAAGTACTGTAGTAAAGATAACAACAAAAGTCATAAGCTAGTATATAAATGCATTTTCGGCATTTATCATTTTTGTTGTTATTGTTGTTCTAAATAACTCAGGTAATTGTTGTTGCATATTAGCATCGGTCTATAGTGGAGCGCTTTACGTTTTGTATGTACATATTTACAACTACACAATTATATTGACTGCGAATAATTGGGATCAACAAACAAGTCAATAAAACCTAGACAAAACGGAGATCAACAAACTGCATACTTGGCCGGACATTAAAATACATACATACATATACATGTGTATACAATTAAACAACGAGCAGAGTCATGAATTCAATAATTAGATTTGTAAGTTCTGCAAAATATCCGGCTGCTATAAAAACGTCATATTATACCGGATTAAATGCCTGTTTAAATTATACGAGCATCGCAACAGGTGTTGTTGAGCCAAAGCGTCAGCCGTTAGACGAAACACCGGTGGGTGCGAAAACAAACACAGCAAGAACTGCCACTCCAAGCCACGTACAACGAGAAGCCAAATCGGTTAGTAAATATGTCCAATGTAAGCATGTGAGTGCCATTCCAAATCAAATGTAGTAGGTAAACTTCTTTCCGTAGGACTTCGATTTGCTGAAAGTTTGCACATAGCCTAATTTCATACTAAAACTGATAGAAATGGATTTAAAAATTACAAAAATCAAGCTCATCTTGAGTCCATTTGATTTGCTAAATTTTTAATATCTTATTTTTGCATACATACAAAAAAATATTTAAAAAATATGGCCAACTTATAATGAAATTTGGTGACCTTTTGCCACATTCCACGTTCATATTTACAAAAAAAATTAAAATAAAAAAGTAATACATTTTTAACAGTTTTTAGGCCGTTTTGCAAGCCTTTTTTTTAATTTATCTGCCCTTCGGTATGTGGTCGGGCTATGTAGAAAATTAAAGGACATCGCTCAGAAAATTATTGATTGAATTGATTATTAAAGAATTCGGAAAAGGAAGATTTAACCCCAACGAATGTTTTTATCTAGTGAGAGAGAGGCTGACCACGGAAATGTCATCATAATATGAAAGATAATTATCCTTCTTGGTATAAATATGGATTAGCGGTATAATTATTAACTCTTTGACATTATTTTTATAATTATGGAGTCGAGTGTAAGTTCAATTTTTTTCTTGTTTTGGGCTGTTTGTAAATTGACGGAAATGATTTATCCATCGGTCTCACTGAGCGGATAACATTGATTATTGCCAATATGTTGTGTAAAAGCCAAATTAACTTCAAAATCCGTTTAAGTATAGAAATCGTGGCCAGTTTCTCATTTCAGGATTAGTTAAGAGATAACATGACAATTATTTCGACTGTTGATCAGTACAATATTTAATATTTTCTTTTCGTTAAAGGTTAAGCCGATAAGCATTCAACCATTGACAGACACATTTGGACGGCACCACACATATCTGCGGATCTCATTGACCGAGCGCTGTAATTTGCGTTGTGAGTAAGAAGAAAACCACAATCAAAAATTATTTTCACAAGATTTATTTGAAATCATTATAGAAATGAAAAAGTTATGAGTGAATGGAATGAGCTATTTGGAGATGCATAGATTTTGGTTGAATTTTTGTTCCAATACTTATTAAATAACTATTTCAATTGATACTAAGTGGATGTTAGATAAGATAACGTACATACGAGTATTACTTGCATAGAGCACCTAAATACTCCATGTATGTATGTACATATAAGTAGATACATACTTATATGGAAAAATTATAATGGTATTCACCAAAGTGACTGTTGGCAACAATCGTTGCTTGAGCTCATCTGCTCTTTTGCCAGATTGCCAGGCCACTTGCTCAATTCGGTGAATACAACTTATAATTTTTTTGAAATTATTAATAAATCTTAACTCTTTTATACATATGTATTTTTAGGCCAATACTGCATGCCAGCGGAAGGTGTACAACTACAGCCAAAATCGAATCTTCTAACCACTGATGAAATACTTTACTTGGCTCGAATATTTGTTGAACAGGGAGTTCGTAAAATTCGTTTAACTGGTGGTGAACCTACGGTACGCCGAGATATAGTTGACATCATTGGTAAGCAGACAAGCGACTATGCATTAAGGAGGATCTACAACGTGATACTCTGAATAGAAGAGCGTTTCAAATAATGCAATCTAAAGTCAAAGCTTTAAAACAACCACTTCACAAAAAATCTAATTATTCCATTTTTTATATACATACATACATAAATTGCAGCCAAAATAAAATCTATACCTAGACTTGAAAATGTGGGTATAACGACTAATGGACTTGTATTAACACGTCTATTATTACCAATGCAACGCGCTGGACTCGACGCAGTAAACATCAGTTTGGACACATTGCGCCCCAAACGTTTCGAAGAAATCACTCGGCGAAAAGGGTGGGAACGGGTTATAGCAGGTATTGACTTAGCCATACAATTGGGCTTTAAACCGAAATTGAATTGTGTACTAATGCGCAATTTCAACGATGATGAGATTTGTGACTTTGTTGAATTCACCAAAGATCGGGCAGTGGATGTTCGATTTATAGAGTATATGCCGTTTACCGGTAATAAATGGCAAACCGATAGATTGGTCTCCTATAAGTAAGTATGTTTGTATGTATAGGTATGTATTAAGGTGCATAATTTATTGTTTTGTTTTTGTAATAGTGATGTTATTTTATGATGCTTATGACAAGCCTGTATAATATTACTCAGTATATGTTTTAGTAACTACAAAAAAAAAGAAACAGAAAAATGCACATGGATGTATGTATATCAAAGAGAAATGGAGCGTAAATATTTGGTGCTTTGCATTAGTTTAAGCAATTGCTTTATAATTGCAGAGAAACATTGCAGATTATACAGAAGAGATGGTCGAATTTTCAACCTTTACCAAATGGGCCAAACGATACTTCAAAAGCTTACGGCGTGCCCGGTTTCGAAGGACAAGTGGGTTTCATTACCTCGATGACTGAACACTTCTGTGGTACCTGCAATCGCTTACGCCTGACTGCTGACGGTAATATTAAAGTTTGCCTTTTTGGAAACAAAGAATTTTCGCTACGAGATGCTATACGTGGCAATTGTTCTGAAAAGGATCTGATTGATCTAATCGGAGCAGCCGTTAGCCGAAAGAAAAAACAACATGCCGGTAAGTAAATATTTCGGTCTTATTTTTTGTGATTGTTTTATCACAAGGAAACAGCATATCTCTTTTTAATGATAGATTCGTTGTTTTGCAATCCTTTATTTATAAGTAGTCATTGGGTGATTCATCCATTTTATTTGCGTGATTGCAGGCATGTTGAATTTGTCACAAATGGAAAATCGTCCAATGATTCTAATCGGTGGATAGTTTTATACCATATTAATAATGTGCGCTCTCTCATACCAACGACCAATGGCTTAAATATACCAGTAAGGTTAGTTTAGAATAAAATTAACCACCGCATTATAATTTTGCCTAAGCATTAAAACATTTCATTCATACACATACAATACATAAATAGTACGTAAACATTTGGTTATTTTGGTTAATTTTTAGGAAATCGCTTACATCATGATATTGGCGAAGCACGAATATATAACAAATACAAAATTTTTGAAAATCAGCCACACCAACGGATCATTTCGCAAAACGGACACAACGGCATTTCATTACCTGTTTTCACTAGTCTCATTAGCACACAGTCAGCAACAAAATATTGTGCACAAAAACGAAGATTTGGGACGACGAACTCAAATGGTTGTATGACTAATAGTAACAGCGGTAACAATTTAACTCATGTAGATAAGTCTGGCAAAGCACAGATGGTGGATGTCACAGAGAAACAAAGCAGCCAACGCGAAGCAGAAGCTCGTGCCACAGTTGTAGTGGGATCGGCTATTGCTGAACTTATACACAAGAACACCATGATTAAAGGCGACGTACTCAGTGTGGCCCAGCTGGCTGGGATAATGGGCGCCAAACGAACTTCGGAACTTATACCTCTTTGTCACAACATTACATTAACGTCAGTTAAAGTGGAAGCGAAACTAAATCTGCAAACAAATTGTGTGGAAATTTACGGTCGAGTAAAGTGCACAGGGCAAACGGGTGTGGAAATGGAGGCACTTACTGCTGTCACATTGGCGGCACTTACAGTCTACGACATGTGCAAGGCCATTTCGCATGATATAACAATAACAGATGTAAAACTCTGGGGCAAAAGAGGTGGTAAACGGACTTTTGAACGCAGTTAGGACAAAACATAACAACTTAAAAAAAATATGATCTTGGAGTATACATCCAATAGGGCTGTTCAGGATCTTGCAATGCATCTTCGGAACATTTGTAAATTTACAACAATAAAATTAAAACGGTTGCCATGGTAGCAAACACAAAATTTTCAAACGCGAATGCAAATGCAAAACCAAGACTATTGGCACAAAATCCGGAACCACCCTATTATTTATTAGGTACTGCTTTCAGCATCAAGCATAGACCACAACGATTATAAGAAATGAAATTAATAGCCCAATTCTGTATCGGTGACAAAGATTTTTTTACTGACAAATTTTAATTTTTTCATATATTTTTCCGTAATAAAAACTGTGACAAAATTCATCACTGATACAGAATAGAGCCGTAAATGTTGCTGTATAATTATTACTGAACAATAGAAAAGTTGTTTTCGTCTCCAGAGACGAAAATCGTTAGATTGAAAACTTTTTCATCTTCTAATAATTATCTGGGACTTTTACTTTTTTTCGTCTCGCGGACGAAGACGGAAATGATTTACGTCTCTTTACATGTAGACTTTTGAAAGTGTATAAATAAGTATAACATTTGATGCTTTTTTCAGAATATAGAAAGATTTTGCACTGTATTGTTAGTGGACATGAAACTACTTTAAATACTGGTACGTTACTTTGCAAGTGGACTACTCATATTTACGCTTAATTTCGTGTAACAATCAGGGTGCGTTCGGAAATGCATCAAGCCAAAGCATCAGAGTCTTTTATATCTAAACTATAACTGATGGATATGTCTTATTTGCGCAACTAAGTTCCAATTCGGCTTTTAACCGTGGTTGCGCATATTTGACATTTCCATCAATTAAAGTTTAGAAATAAAAGAGACTGCTACTTTGGCTTGATGCATTTCTAAACGCGCCCTTAAATTAAGAGAAAACGAGAGACGTCATTTTCGTCTTAAAATAAACGTACAGAGAGACAAGAAAACTAAAAGTCCCATATACATACATATGTAATTAATATGAAAATAGGTAAATTATTTCCGTCTTAAAATAAAACGTCCCAGAAGACGAAAAATAAATAAAAGTGCCGGGAGCACTCCATAATCGATCCCGACAAGACATAATCCAGACATTTTTTAAAAATCCAGACAATAAAAAATCCAGACAGGACATAATACGAACATAACAAAACCCAGAGCAAATAAAATACAGATAACACATTATTCAGACAAGACAAAATCCCGACAAGACACAATCCAGCAAAAAAAAAAAATTACAATGCTTCCGGCATTGAAATTGATGACTTATGCTTAAATATAGACGGTTACCACTCCACATTTTTTCGCTCCTTCACTGCAAGGAGCCTAACCCTCGCCCCTACAAAATCCTCGGCAACCATTTTACCGAATGCTGCGAATTCTCGTCGATGGCAAATAAATTCCGATGGTGAATAACCGGAGAATTGTCGGATCTAGCTCTCGTTCCCGGCGCATACAACTGAGATTGCGAACAAAGTACAGAGCCGTAGCAAAGTCCTCAATTTCCCGATTCGGCAGTACTTGAGCAAAGACAAAGAAACGGTGTTGCAAACATACAAGGCAATTGGCCGTCCGGTTCTAAATTATGCAGTGCCTGTGTGCTCGCCGGGGACAATTGGTTCGCAGTGGACGAAACTACAGACATGCCACAATACAACACCCCGGAGAACAAGGGGATGCCTTCTGATGCCACATCTACAGTGAAGCCGAAATTCTATCGGTAAGGGGCACAACATCATTCTCAGCAAGCAGTTCCTAGTAGGGTGCTACAGATGTCAGCACTCGAACTTGCTTGAGCTGAAGGACCAGGTCCAGCACTACGCACAGCACCCCTGGGATTAGGACTGTACAGACAGGGTATTAACGGCATTTACAAACTCCAGTCGAGTGAATGCCGTCATCCGTGGCAATCACCACCTGCGAACGAGAGTCAGCTTCAACTGCCTCGAGATACCCACGTAACTCTGGCCCAACTCGCCTCCCAACATCCCCCATGGCACCAAGCACCTCTTCACATGCCCACTCAATCCAACTCAACTAACATGCCTCTCCCTCTGGTTCTACCTAATAGAAATATCAAGTTTCCTTGGCCTACCGTTAGTTGAGCCTGTGGACAATTAAGGGCTAAGTAAGGCCTTACAACAATAACAACAACTGTGTCTTTAATACATTATTTTTGAAAATCCCGACAAAATATAAAAATCGCGCGATTTTTTTAATTATTATTTTTTTTTGTCGCGATTTCTTGTGTGGATTGTGTCTTGTCGGGATTATATATGGTCGGGATTTAGTCGTGTCTGGATTATGTCTTTCGGGGTTCTGTATTTCGGTATTTTGTATATCAGGATTTCATTATACACCCAAAAGTCCCATATAATTATTATGAGAAGACGTAAATAAATAAATAATCGTCCCGCGAGACAAAAAAATATATTTCTTATAAATTATTATTATACAAAGGCGAAAAAAAATTTCTTTAGAACAAGGTGACGTTTTTGATCCCCAATATGTATTAGGATAATAACTATTTTGGGTCTGATATAAAGTGGTGCTTTTTTAAGTGAAGTAAGAAAAAATCGTGGGGTTGGTTAGAATATAGATTTAGCATTAAGTGTTCAGCTGGCCTGTTGTTCTCCTTATTATAACTACCTTTGGAAATTTGAAATATATATTTATACTGAGGAATAAGGGATTATAAATTATATTTGTTATTCATGAAAAACATTTTTAATTTAAAAGTTTTTAATTAAATATACACGTTCATTTTTACTCAATGCATGTTTAATTTCCTCCCGTCCATTTTTTAAATTATGATGGGAGCAAGTTTAGTTTCAATTAATCGAAAGAAAACTTATCTTTGCAATGGAACTTCATCTTACTACCGAATCAAAATGCAGTTTTTATCTTTTTGTTATTTGTGAACGCCCACTGTATCATTCGGTGGACGATAGTTGACTGGGCAGAGCACCTCATATTGATTGCCCGCATCACAGAGTTACCCCTAATTTCATTAATTCGACACTAAAACATTTCGATTTTCCGATTTTTTCTCTTCCTCTTCACTCTTTGGTGTTTCATTGGACATTTGCTCTCCCCGAATCTTAATATTGTGTTGTTCTTTAAATTTATTGATCTGTTGTCCTTTAGCGGTGAGGTCTTCGTTTACGCGTGTGATTGTTTTCTCGATGAAGTCTTTGTTTTCAATTAACTGCGGTAGAACATCCTTAACAGTTCGCTCTGCCAAGACACCACCGATCAGTCGAAAACATTTGCGCTCTGGATCCACTGTTTTGAGGGTTTCTATCACAGTTCTAAAAGAAATTCAATTAGGCATATGTACTGGAATTGATTTGATAGCGAATTGAAAACCATTTGAGGTTATGTTGTCATACATACTTGTGTTCTTTCAAATCCATCTCCAGCGTATTTAAATTGTTTACAAGGTTTCGTTGTTCATTTCTGAGCTGTTGGAACTCTCCAATAATCTTCTCGTTCAATTTGGCTTCCTTGGCTTGCTCGCTGGCCATTGTTTTCTGTGATTTTATTAACAGATGCACGAAAAACAGCAATCTTCCTCGGCAAATTCGCGTCTGGTAGTGATTACTAATTTCAGCAAAATGTTTGACAGTGCGAATTCGCCCCAACAGTGATGAAAAGTGGAGTCAAACAAGGCGAATTTAAAACAAGGTGGTGTTACCGGAGCGGCTGTTTTCATGTCGAGTTTGAACTGTTTGTTAAAATTATGTGTTTGTTGTAATCAAGACGTATTAAACAAGGTGGTGTTAGCCGTATATAAGTAAAAAATTACACTAACAAATTGTAACGTGGTTGAAAATAAAATTAAAGTATTACGCGTTCTATAAACATAAAATAACTTAATTGAAAATATTATTTTTTTTTTTAATGGTGAAGCTTGCGACTTATACCTTGGTTATAATGCACGGGGCGAATCGTAACAAATCGCGGCGAATTCGTAAGGATGTATTGATTTTAGATGCTTCCGTTCTACATTGCGTTCAAATGCATTATAATCGTTTATTGCCCATACAATAGATAATTAAGTGACAGTTCACTGCGTTCCGTTACTTCCATTATAATCCAGGAATATGACTACCATCAGCGTTTGCAATAATACCTTAAAAGTAGAACGTCAGTATAGGCCAACCCTAAAGCTGCCTTTAGATTACTCTGGAAAAATCGCTCGTGTAAATGGTGATTCAAAAATCGCATGCCTCAAAGTAGACAGCAAGTGAACTTTTGAAGGCGATTATCGCCTGTAAAAAAATCGTCTCATGTAAAAGCAGCTTAAACCGAAGGTAAGGCGAATTCCAAAAATAATCTATCTGGTAGCGCCTTTAGAAATCGCCGCTAAATAGGCGAGATTTGTCATTGGATTCCGTGTTATCAATTTACAATTAATAATTTATTGTTGAGTTATAAAAACTTATTTTTTTATATTTAGTGATTCAGAGCATCTACGCGAAACGCTTAAAATGCTTCAAAACGTGATTGACTTCTGCAATTACTGGTGGTTCCGATATCTTATGGTCACAGAGCTATATATGGTCGAAAAATGGGAACGGGTTACAATTCGTAAGCTATCTTTTACCATATGCCACGATAATAAATATTAATCCAAATCGATTTCAACAGATGTGATTTTTGCAATACTCTTTTGCCTGTTTTGGTACTTTAACTATTCAGTGCTTTTATCGTTTACGGGTAGTGTACTAGGTATCACTCCTATCTCCAGCGTTGTGGACCAACACGGTAGCAAAATTGTGTAACTATAGCAATTCCATGATTGGAGGCAACTGCTGGCAATCACTGACGGAAAAATAGCGCATATACCTGCATACCTAGGCACAGAAAAATTATTTAACTCTTAGTCAAGAAATCACTTCATTATCAGAATACTGCATTCAAAAGCTTCGACATATAACGAATGAGAATCCCGTATCCTACCAGCGACGCCAAGCCAGTAGGCCGCTTTCATTGTTATAGAAAGGGACAAAAAGTAAATTTCCATATATACTTTTATTGACTTTCCAATGCTTATCAAATAGTTAAAGCTGAATTTATTTAACAAATATTTAGTTGTTTGTAACACATTCATGTTATTAATCAAAACGCGTAATTGCCCCGTAGCCGTGTAAACTCGTAAATAAACTGGTTTTCCGTACAAAATTGAGCAAGTTTGCGAGGCTTACTTGGTTTCGCGACATTTACGCCCATAAATGAATTGCCCTATTATTTATTATGCAGAAATGGAAAAGTATCTAATCCAATATAACAAAACAGCAGCACACTTCAGTTCGGAGATAAGTTTAAATACAAACTTCTAAAAGTATTATTATCAATGGAACTCGCATTATAGAATATGTTACTAATTATATGTATATTATAGCATCTTGTTTATGAGAATTTACGTAAGCTCTTGCAAGTTAAACTGAATTACCACTATCCAATTTTAAGTACACTTAAATGAATGTACATTCATTCGGATAATATATTATTGCGTGACATTGCAAATGTATATGCAGAACCATGATTATGTTTAAAATAAACAATAAAGCACTTTGTAAACGCCTAATTGTAGTTCTTACAAATTTTATTATTCACATACCAATGTACATGCATGCGCTAAAGACATTTTAAGAGCAAAATCTCGGGCAAGTATATTTTATCAATTTCTTTTTCAACAAAACGTTCATGTCTCTCTTTCAGCACAGCAGCATTCAAATTAAAATCTGACTTTAAAAAATGTATACTTGCCTTGTCTTCACTTACATGTATATTATAGTATTTACAATCAGCTAATAAATCATCTATATGCTCATGTATTACAAGTTTGCTTAAGAAAATAGCAGGTACCACCAGTTGTTTACTGGTATATGCGTGTGCAAATACTAAGTACACCTTGCTGTAAAATGAAAAATATGTAAACGATTTACATTATGATAAATATTCAATATATACCGCCTTAGTATTTGCAACTTCAAAGCCGCTATTGCACTTAAAATATGTGGAAGCTTCTGTATTCCGGAAAGGACTCTATAGAAATTTCCTTGATGATAGCTTATAGCTATTTTATATGCTAAATCGAATGTTTCGCTTTCTCTAAAATTTCAATTAGAAATACATTTGTATTAATGGTATGTAGGTTTTTGTACATTTGCATCCAAAATTTACCTTACTTCTTGTGGAATACTCAATGCACGATTTAGCGCGTCTATCGTTCCTAAATTGAAGAGAAGATACATCGCCTCAACAAAATTACGCTTTCTTAACTCGTTTAATTTCATACTGCTCACATCGATATCATCGTAGCAACATAGAGCGCGTTTCAAGCACTCCTGCAGATGTTGATTGCAAATTTTCGTATCAAAATTATCTATTTGTTCTTCACAAAGTCTAAAAACTACAGAAAGTAATGAAGTGTTTTTGGCAAAGAGAATACATATACCTGTAACGACTATAAGCCAAAAACATGACCATTGGTTCAAGTAACTTCAAAGTTTGGCGTTCATTGTACTGCTGCATTACCACCTCCTGTCGAACTGCGCGCAAGCGATCGAATATGAAATCGTAAGCAAAGTTATACGGCTTTCGTTTGTCTAAGATTATACTAGAAACAACATCAAATAAGCAGATACGAAAAAGCCTCCCGAAACTGGACTTACTCTTTTAATAAGTATTCCACAGTTTTTTGCAAGCATCGTTCTGTGCGTAAATCCTTAGCTCTGGGTGCCCTCACGCCAGCAGCTGACCGAGCAAAAGATTTCACCAGCATTCCTGGAACATTTTTCTCGCCGTTTTTCCATTCATAAAAATGTAGAAGTCTCTCCTTAATTCGACTATGATTAGAGGGATATACATACAAGTAAATATTTTTAGCAGTTCTCAGCTTGGATACAATTCCATAAATCGCACTTACAGTTTTGCTTCTACTTCTGGGCAAAGTAAGTCGCAAGTTCCTAAATGAGAAAAATTGTTGCCGGTACTAAAAAGAGATTATAAAATATACAATCCTACCTGTAATACTGTTGGACATTGATATTTACGTAGTTTGTAATTTTTTTGGTAAGCAGACGACCAAAGGGATAATTTAATAAATTTGTTGTTGTAATTTTTGTTTTTGCTCAACCCGATTCAAGGCGAATTATACACGGTGGTGTTCAAGGCGAATTTATATAAGGTGTGTTCAATGCGAATTTATTTAACGTGGTGTTCAAGCCGAATTTATATAAGGTGGTGTTGATGGCGAATTTAGATTTTCGCCGAGGTACGTCTTAATGTCAAAATGATGTGTTTGTTGTAAAATGAATTCGCCTTGTTTACGACAAACACATCATTTTGACATTCAGTAGTGTCGCGGCTAAAATTTAATTCGCCATCAACACCACCTTGTATAAATTCGCCTTGAACACCACCTTGCATAAATTCGCCTTGTTCGTGAACACTACCTTGTATAAATTCGTCTTGAATAGGATGTTCAAGAGCTAAAAAATATTTTTTTGACTGGCAATTTGTTTACTACTGTCCTGAAGGCGATTTGGTATAATCATCCGATTTAAAAGAAAACGATCAATATTTAAGTAAATTACACCGCCTTCAGTAATCTTGATTCTGTTTGTAATGGCAAACAAAACAGAATACAATGACGACACAACTGCTGCCCAAATACAGGATCAAAACGCCTTGCTGGATTCGCCTATTCGTGGTCCCACACTCTCAACAAGTACATCAAGTTTCGAAGCTTTAGATCCACATGATCCCAACCTGAGCAAGCTTGCAACAAAAATGTTTCGAAAAACAGAGGAATATATATGCAACGAACTTAATGCACCTCTCGAAGACTACAAACTATTGGAGGAAATGAATAAAGCTACGGTGGCCAAGTATTCGGATATGCACCAAATAGCCGAGAATTTAAACGTATCTACAAACGAATTAAGCATAAAGTTTCAGCAACTGGTATTTGTAAACGAATTTAATGTTTAAACTATTCTAACGAAAACATTTCTATTCTCCAAGGTTCCCCTCATGAAACAAATCGATGAAATATCGGATACAGTTGACAAATTGGAGGCTGCCGCCTATAAATTAGATGCTTATAGCATTGCTCTTGAAAACCGTGTGAAATCAGTCCTTCAGCGGAAATCAACAATGCATTAAAACTTTTTTCATTTAATATAACATTTTAGATGTACGTAGTAAAATTAATGTAAAGCTCTCCCCTATCCAAGTATCAATTTGATGAGTATGGCAAGAATGTTGAGGAATATAAGTGGTACTAGAAAGAAAATGTGAAAATGAACTTTGTGTGATCAAAGTTTGCGAAAACTTACTTTTTGCCACGGTACGAATTGAGCGGATCAAGTTAAGAACCTGTGCCTTCGCCGTAGGTTGTCCGAAATCTTGCATATTGGCCGCTTGCGCACCCCAGCCAACTAAAAGAAAGATTCAATCAAAATGAACACGTCAGTTGAGATTTACTCACATTTCGCAAGAAAGCGCTCCTCATGTAACACGCACACTGCATTTAAGCACAGTAAAGATGCCTCGACAAGAGTCCATAAAGTAAACATTTTGTTAATAAAATTAACTTTGGAAAACGATGACAACGTATTGCGAATTCGCTATTCCAAAATGTCCCAAAATCGGGAGTTACCAGACTTTTAAAATGAGGCCCTGTGTCAATTGATAGTGTGGCGAATATTGCGGCAACGCGAAGCGAACAACGAGAAAATGGCAGAATGTTCGAATGAATAGTCGATGTTCAGACACGGAAACCTTTGTTGCGGCAACTCGAAGCTTGTAGGGGCAGAGCGACGAGGAAAGGGGACGGGTACGAGTTTCTCGTTCTCGAGCAGCGTTGCCACTAACAAATTTTTTTCTCTACAAATTTTCTTCCCAAGTCCGACCAAAATCATTTACAACATACCAAATAAGTTTAAATTGGGTCATTCCATTGAAAGGAGGAAAACGACAAATTTAAGTATGCCCTATCTATCTGTATTATCATTACATAGTGTAAGATCTATGGCTTTCCTACGGGTTTTTTTTTAAACAAAAGTAGGTTCTGAACTCCTACAACCTATCACTAGATTAGTTGTTAAGAGGTAGTTAAAATAGAGGCCTCGACTATTGATCGGGAAGCTCGAACCCACTGCACGCGGTGAACGTTAGCATCGCCTCTGATAAGAACCAAGCCTGTGCTGTATCCGTCCATCAGTCTGCGAAACAGAGATTGCGGAGGATCATCAGCCTCATAGGTCATGCAAAAGGAAGCCAGCGCAATCGATGCGCCATTCAACTCTGCCATTACAAAGGTTCTGATTTTATCTCTATTTCGATCCACCAGATGCTCGAAACCTGCCGTGCCCAGGCCACATACCCTTTAGTTGTTCACCGAAGCTTCCTGGATGAGTGCTATATCGACGTCGCCTCTTCGACCCGTAGGACCCTCCGATCGGTCGTTGGAAGAGCCAGTCCACCACTTCCCGATTTTCTCCGGCGGCATTATGCAGTGTCACCGAGCTCGAAACATCGCAAGCCACCACCTTGGGTTCTCCAACGAGAAGTCAAAAAATGACGTTTGCTAGAGCCGCCTGCATCCACCTCCATTGGCCCCGAGGGATGGAGCCGAGTGCTATAAGTCGTACAGATTATTTGCTCGATGAACACTTATTATGTGTATTGACTATGAATATTGTCACTGTCACAAATTAGGAGTTTCGATTTAAAATAGGAACTTTTTCGTAAGGATTATTTTTATTTCAGGTAAATTTTGAGGGTTTTTTGCGAAGGCATGCACTTTGTGCTATATAAATTTGTTGTAAATAAATTTTCCTAAAGTTATTTCAACTCATAATTTTGTATTTTAATAAAAGTGAATGTCTCTATTCAATAATTAGTAGATTTTTTTCGCCAAAATGATATGATTTCGTCGTAGAGCAGGTTTCCTGACTGAATAGCCATAAAATGCTTCAGCGAAATCTATTTTTGACTAATCAACATCAAAAAGAATGTCCCATCCAAAGGCACCGGTTGATCAGAGAGAAAGGCGCC
>NW_023458566.1:20952657-20954025 GCF_013731165.1 Rhagoletis pomonella | reverse complement strand
GGCAGAATGTTCGAATGAATAGTCGATGTTCAGACACGGGAACTTTTGTTGCGGCAACTGGAAGCTTGTAGGGGACAGAGCGACGAGGAAAGGGGACGGGTACAAGTTCTCGTTCTCGGGCAGCGTTGCCAAATAAATTTCAATTGGGTCATTCCATTGAAAGGAGGAAAACGACATAAATTTAAGTATGCCCTATCTATCTGTATTATCATTACATAGTGTAAGATCTATGACTTCCCTACGGTTTTTTTTTTTTTAACAAAAGTATGTTCTGAACTACAATCTATCGTTAGATTAGTGGTTAAGAGGTAGTTAAAATAGAGGCCTCGACTATTGATCGGGGAGCTCGAACCCACTGCACGCGGTGAACGTTAGCATCGCCTCTGATAAGAACCAAGCCTGTGCTTTATCCGTCCATCAGTCTGCGAAACAGAGATTGCGGAGGTTCATCAGCGTCATAGGTCATGCAAAAGGAAGCCAGCGCATTCTACTTTGCCATTACAAAGGTTCTAATTTTATCTCTATTTCGATCCACCAGATGCTCGAAACCTGCCGTGCCCAGGCCACATACCCTTTTGTTGTTCACCGAAGCTTCCTGGATGAGTGCTATATCGACGTCGCCTCTTCGACCCGTAGGACCCTCCGATCGGTCGTTGGAAGAGCCAGATTCATCAACTGTAGCATTCTTAAGATGCTCTCCGGTGATGACGGCGTAACCGGCACCCACGTTGTAGACCTAGGTCTGACTGGAATGTCCTTCCAGTCCAGCACTTCCTGATTTTCTCCGGCGGCATTATGCAGTGCCACCGAGCTCGAAACATCGCAAGCCATCACCTTGATGTGGCCATGGGGGAGGGATTCCAGGGTTCTCCAACGAGACGTCAAAAAATGACGTTTGCTAGAGCCGCCTGCATCCACCTCCATTGGCCCCGAGGGATGGAGCCGAGTGCTTTAAGTCGTACAGATTATTTGCTCGATGAACACTTATTATGTGTATTGACTATGAATATTGTCACTGTCACAAATTAGGAGTTTCGATTTAAAATAGGAACTTTTTCGTAAGGATTATTTTTATTTCAAGTAAATTTTGCGGGTTTTTTGCGAAGGCATGCACTTTGTGCTATATAAATTTGTTGTAAATAAATTTTCCTAAAGTTATTTGAACTCATAATTTTGTATTTTAATAAAGGTGAATGTCCCTATTCAATAATTAGTAGATTTTTTTCGCCAAAATTATATGATTTCGTCGTAGAGCAAGTTTCCTGACTGAATAGTCATAAAATGCTTCTGCAAAATCTATTTTTGACTAATCAACACCAATAAGAATGTCCCATCCAAAGGCACCGGTTGATCAGAGAGAAAGGCGCC
>NW_023458566.1:20901610-20952557 GCF_013731165.1 Rhagoletis pomonella | reverse complement strand
AAGAATGTCCCATCCAAAGGCACCGGTTGATCAGAGAGAAAGGCGCCTCGATCGGGCATCATTTCAAACATTTCTTCTACATACAGTTTCCGTTGCTCATCCGAAGTTTCATCGATGCTGCGTATTTTATGGTCGGCGGGCTAAAGTGAGTAAAAATTAATAATTATTCAAGTAAGGAAAGTACCAAATAATGAAAGAGGAATTGAAAACACACCTCACTACTTAAATGGCATGCCAAATTAGCAAACATATTTATCGTTAAGGTTTTAGCTAGCATATGTGTAGGTTTGTTCGTCGAGCAAAAAATTTGTACGAATTTGTACGAATTATCACGATTTTTGCCCAAATTGCGTTCGTGCAGACCAAAAAATTATCCAACACTCAAAAATTGTGAGAGCAAAGTGACAGTTCTCTTGGAGAGAAGTTGCAAATTCTTGCTGGAAAAAATTTTGCCAGCAAGAATTTGCAAACACGAAAAACATGTGGCTGTGGCGCATGGTTGCATTTTTGTCTACAATAATTTGAATAAATTAGTTCGTTAAATTTAAAAATTTATAAACACGAGCGATTTTTTTATGAAAAAAGGAAGTAAATAGTAGTTGATATAATTAATTTAGTTAATTCCAATGATTTGAACTTAATTCGGCTGAAAAAAATGGTATTCGCAATCGGAATGCAATTGCAACCAGCGTCGATTTAAGAAACCCGACAGCTAGTACGATGAAGAAATTGAAATGTATGTTAAAGAAAGTCAGAATAACAAGAAATATACATGTATATCCTGTTTTTGGCCATCCGAAAGAATTTTAAAAATTCTATAAAAATTTTTTATGTTTGAAATGCAACCGTGGACGCCAGCTGGCAGCGAAACTTGCAAATTCCTGCAAATTTCCGTTCGTGCAGAAATTTGCAAGTTTCTCAACATGAGAGAGAATTTGAGAGAATTTTTTCTTACTCTCTGATATTTTGAGTGTTGGATAATTCTTGCTGGATTTTCGACGAACAAACCTTGTGTATTGTATGTGCGTATTTTACTTACCAGCAAGTATCGTAACTTTTGCAAAGGAACGTTTGGCTGCGGTACTTTGTTAAAAGGTTCTGAGCTAAAAATTCCACACTTCCAACAATTGACGAAGTAATCCATAAAATCTAACCGCAATTTTAAATCCTCTAAGGATGAATTTTCCTTTTTCAGCTTTCTGATCCATTCGGTAGCAATGGACTTCTCACGGAAATTCAAACGCTGAACAACACATTCTAATTCTTGTAGTAGACAATCGAATTCCTTGCTTAGCTCCCCCACTTCAGACATTGGTCAAGTTCGAGTTTCGCTGGGTATGTAATTTATGTATATATGTTTAAAAATAATAATTTAAAAATTCAAACTGATTTTCATTTACTTACATAAATACATAAATATTTGTCATTTGAATTTGAAAGAAGAGTGTTGGGAAGCAAACGCTTTCAATCCACTTGCTATATTTGTACAAAGCTTGCTTGCGTACAATGGCGTAGATCGGATTGTTCATTCATGGGTAACGCTCGGATCTATACTTTTTTTGCAGTATCATCTATATATTTTTTTTTGATTTCAAATATGGATACTGATTCTTTCCACAAAATATTGCACCCATACGAAAAAATATTTGACTTACATACATACATACAATCATGTGAAACAATTGAGACACGCTAGTCTAGTTAACCCTTTCAGTACAATCGTCCAATATATTGGACAAACTTTTTTTGTACTTAAAGCTCTTTTTTTCTTAAATAAGAGCTTTTGTTTTAAAAATGACAGTTGTTTTGAGAAAAGTATATTATTCTTATGTATCGTATTTCTTTTATTGTATGTATTTTCGGGATGCAGTTGACCGTGATTTTTCACAAAAGAGAAAAGTGTCACAAAAAGCGATATTGAGTAGTGTAATATGTATGAACAAATTCATGTTTTTTCGGTGGAATTTATATCCGAAAAAAGTGTTAAATATTTTTCTCAGTTTTGAAAAAGGAAAAAAGAAAAATTATTGATATCACTTTCCTGTTTACAAATCTAGAGTAGCTCTGTCCAATATAATGGACGCTGAATAACGGTAAAACTAAGATTTTTACAAAATTTTTGATGGTATTTTTGAAATCAATGGCCAAAAAGTAGCCGGTAAAAAAATTTTCCGAATTTTAGTATCAGCGGCCGATTTTTTGCTCCGAGAGGGTTAATAATATAATACCACCATATAAATACAGACTTCAAGCTCTGTAAAGGAATTCATGAAATTTTCACATACTTATAATTATAATTTTTATAAAAATTCGAAGTATCCTGTATAAAATTATAATAATAAATTGCTAAGAATTCGTCTTAATATTTGATAATTTCCGGTGTTATTTTTTCTTCCATACAAAAAAAAATATGTCGAGCTTAGCAACATTATATGGAAGGAAATGCGTGACGCTGTAAGCAAACCAAAAAACCAAAAATAAACTTAAAGCTAGTGAATCGTCGTTATTCAACTTTGTAGAATTTTTTCTTAATCTTGTACAAAGTTAGAAATATGGATTTTGGTGGCTTTTGTTAGGCCGTATCATTTTGTTGCGAGGGTATAAAACAGGCACACATGGTACCAGAAATTCCTTTATTTTATTGAAAAACTGCTTTAAAAAAGACTGATAGATAGAGATACTGCGCAACGGAATTTTTTAGCAGGATTATTCAGTTTTTCGTCCCAAAAAAGGCACGAGCGTTATTCATTGGTAACACAGTATATACAGTAATACACCTTTTTGAGTATTCCTCGGGGTAGATTTTTTGATAAAGAGAAGGAGCATGAATTTTGCTGATTCAGAGTTGCATACAAAATTACTGTGGTATGAAAGGGAGCAACAACCGTACTATGGCAGAGTGGCACAGGTAGTTTTGCAAACAAACACTTTTCTTATAATTTTAGAAATAACCGCTATTTATTTTCCAATATTCAGATATCCAGCTTGTAGCCACAGGAAGTGGCATATGAGGCTCACTTAAATCTACTCATCATGTTGGAACAGCTCCGGGTAATGGACCATTGGATGTGTTGGCTGAACTTATGACCTGAATTTATACGGTAGCAATTCATAGCAATTGCTATTGTATGTGTGTATGGTTAACATTTGTGACATTGTACACTTTGATGTTAAGTATTTTTGAGGAGTTCCGCTCAAACTTGGGTGTGCTTAATGAGCGGTCTGGGCGGATGCGGTGGCAGGCATTGGAGTCTCTTTGCATATAGACTCATATTCGGAAAGTAAGAATTTTCTTTGATAAATTCGTGAGAATACGATGTGAGTCTCCAGTTTATAGAAACACAAGCGTTAATTATGTACTTAACTATTGATATTATTCTTAATTAAGCATTGGTACTATATTTAACCTATATTTTGTTCAAAAATAACACAATCATATATATTTTATCCTCGGAAAGACCTTTTTCTAATCATGAGGAAAAATTCCCCACAGTAGTGTTGCCGTGCGCGCAAAACGAAAACTCTGCACACAACCCAAAAGTCCCTTGGGGACCAATTGTTGAAAAACTGCGAAAAACTTTATTACTGTATACTATACCGTAATGGGTAACATCGAGACTGACGCCACAAATCAGAGCAGAAACTAAAGCAGTGTTTGCATTGTTCAACTTTGCGTTCAACTCAACGCAGGGTTGCACGAAAAAAAGTTAAATGGCTAAAGCCGTTCAACCAAATGTTGAATGTAAATTTAAACAATACAAACACATTTTAACGGCAAATATTTTGATATTTTTAGCCATTGAACTTTTTCCGTGCAACCCTGCGTTGAGTTGAACGCAAATGTCAACGAAAATCTCTTCTCTGTGCCGCCATGATAACGTTTTTCTGCTATAATAAGCAATTTAAATATAATTTAACTTAATATTTTATTATACCCGAGCACACTTGTGCATAAGGGTATTATAACTTTGTTCACATAACGGTGAAGTGAAGAAGAAGTGTTTTTCTTGCACATGGAAAAGTATATCGACTAGCCTACAACAATATCAACATATAACAAAAAACTCGTTCAAAAACTTACAAACAAAGTTTGTCTCTTTATCAAACGATGTTGGTGTATAAATGCATAGATTTCATGAAAATTACACCTTGACAGTTTGCCAGGTGGTCGCTTTTGCTACGAACACATAAAAAGCAAATGAACACAATAGACGAGGTAAGAATGAAACGTAACTAGCCATATAAGTTAAATAATAAACAATTTTATCCAATTGTTTACCAAGGTGCATTCATGTAAGAATGCGGGTAAACTGATACATTAAGCAATTTATCCCTTTATCACTTTTTATGAACGCCCCTATTAATGCAGATTACTTGATTATCGAATTTTTACCATCGATTAAAAAGCGACAACTGTAACGGGAACCCGGCAACTCTATCAAAATCGAAATAGCTTGTGGTTTGTTTACATTTTTCATTGCGCTGGATAACATCGTACTCGTATTGTTTAAACAAAATACTAATTTAGATTAGAATCATGGCATCTGTAAAACAATTACTGGTTTTTATGCTATCGTTGGTCGCTTTTGCGTATACATTTTATGTTGTAGGATCTTTGATGTTTTTCTTGTCGCGTCCTAGAAACGTTCCGAAAATATATGTTTGGGTGTTTAACTTGCTGGACAACAAGTCTCGCTTGGAGACAAGTTACGGACCAATGCTGTTTGACACTCTCTACATAATTGGATTTATATTACAACATAGTTGTATGAAATCTGACCTTGTAAAAAGTATTTTGGACAAAGTTGGATTGGCCGCAGCAGAACGCTCAATATACTGTCTTACGTCATCGTTAAGTTTACATGTATGCATGATATCATACGCTTATCTATTTTTGTTATTTATGTTAATCCATGCATATGTATATATATATGTATCTATTTGTTTACAAATTTTGTACGCAGTACCTTATACGACATTGGTTGCCTGCTCAATCCATAGTCCTTTGGCAGGTGGATGTGGCGTCTAGTAATGTGTTGTGGTGGACATTTTCTTTAGTACATGGATTTGCTTGGATGATAATATATGGAGGCAGTATTATAATGGATCTGCCAGAAATATTGGGAGTGAAGCAGGTATTGGCCATAGCTTTATGATGGGTTAAAAATTATACTCACATTTTTAACCATTTTAGGCTTATTATGACTTGAAGGATTACGCGCAGCCAATCGCATACAAATCGTTCAGATTGCGCCATTTGTACAGCCATGTACGACATCCATCATTTGTTGGCTTAAGCGTAATCTTGTGGGCCACAAACCTTATGACCATAGATAGATTCTTGTTGGCATTGCTACTGACGACTTATATGTTCCTTGCTTGGTCAACCGATCGTAATGACGTAGTTTATCAACGCAACCAGTTTCAACGCAAAGTACAGGAGCTCAAAAACGATTAATGAGGAGATCGCACACATATCCTACGACATATTCGATTAAAGTAGTCTCGAGCACAAATTCATTATTTCTATCACATCTATTTATAATCATAATCTTACAAGACTTAATATAGTATTTATGCACATTTACGTTTTTATACTAACAAAATAAAGGTCTCTGATATAATTAGCTGAATTTAACCATAGATGCATCAAACGGCTGTCCTTTGAATGGTGATCCTTCTGCATCCCATGCTGTGCGTAATCGCTCAATAGTGCTTCCACCGTCAGTTGTCACATGTTCTGTATTTAAACTGTCCTGCTCCATTTGCTGAACTCGCAATTTTTGTATTGCCGCTTGTGAGTCTTCGGGTAATTCATCTATGTATCGTTCACAATCTATTTTCTTGGAATCTAACGGATCTTCTGTGGTGAAGAACTTTTCCCACCATATTTCTTTATTTTTATCTGAAATATTTATTACCTTTATTAAACAATTTATTCAAATATAAACACTACTTATGTTCGCTACTTACCTAAACTTATTGTTAGTTTTCCTTCTGTTATAGTCCACACAGCATCGTTGTGCTTAAATCGGTTGCTAATCTGACCATTTATGAGAATTTCGGCGGGATTAGCTCGACTCCGCACGGAAATCAGATCAGGCTTTATATCAATGCATATCGATTTAGCACTATTTAATTCTGCTGGCAATTTAACATGTAGTTCCACTTCACTCAATGTCTGCGACCAACAGTACTTTGCAAAGCATGAGCCGTTCTTGTAGTCTGTGGGTACAAACTCCGAGTTTTGAGATTTCTTTTGTGTTGCCTTAGTTTTGATGTCTATTGCTGGGTGCATTGAATTTGAAGCTTCTTCGGAATCCATCTGTACTTCATCCGTCTCTACTTCAACTTCTTCCACGGCTGGTGGCGCAAACATGCCATCAACTTCCGTGTTTTCAGCCGTCAGATTGTTCAACTTACATTCTGGATCATAGCGTTGCATAGCACCGAAAAGAATTTGCTCACGCAAACCTTTAGCAAAACCAATTTTTTCATTTGGGTCCTTTTTAATATAGTAGAAGTCGGTACTAAAAAAATAAAAGGATTTAAATTTTTTATTAGTTTGTTAGCTGTGAATATAAGCTTACTTTCTTCGCAGGAATCCAAAAACGGCATCAAGAAACCCAGTTACTGTTTTTCTTTGCTGTAGAATTTCCATAAATATTGCGTCTGTGCGTAAGCAATCCATTGTAGACTCGTTTTTAGATGTGTTTTGGAATACGTGAATCTTTTATACAAAAGTGACGAATAGCGTGAAGTGTTCGATTTTTTGGGTAAATAAAAATATTAACAGCGAGTGTTGCCAGGGTTTTCCATTACAAGCTGGGATTTCCCATACAACAGTTACTCGCCTGGAGAAACTGAAACGTATTTTCTTTTAGCAAAGAACGTAAAATTTCTTTATACTTTGGTACCTTATTAAGTATGTGCCACTGATTTAAAAAAAATATAGTTTATTCTTTAACAACCAATTTATCAATGCAAGTTCGGTTCTATTCTGTTATCCCCACCCTACCAAATGTGCTCAAAAATTATTATGAATTGCTTAGTAGAAAATATATCTGTTAACTGTTTCCAAAAAGAGTTCTCCTCGAAAAGAGTGCGGGCAGGGTAGTTTGAATCATGATAAAAATATAGCAAGGTAGAACCGTTCTCTCAATTTGTCGGCCATGATTTTTTTTTTGAAGTTTGCCAACATTTTAAAATCATATAAAAGTGAAAATAAAAAAATGAAATTGTTCGAAATTGTTGTTGCTGGAGATTGAAAAAGAAAATGTGTGTGTGAGTTTGTGAGTAAATTTAAAAATTAAATTGTTTGGAAACGTCAAGAATTTTAAAAGGGACTCTCAGCGGTTCTATCTTACTATATTTTTATCATGGTTTGAATTGAACCGATGTGGGCTATTTTTTTGAAGCGGCGCCGAATACCATCATTTGCAAAACTGTGTACACAAATAAATAAAAAAAAAATCTCATTAAAAAGCATGGTGAAATTATGCCAGGTGTGGTAATAAAACAGCTTTCTCGCTCTATTTTCCTAGTTTTCTTGACGTTCAGCTATCTTATAGAATTTTTTTCAAGCAAATTTTAAAATTAGATAGTGCCAAATCTTTTTTATCGCTCTTATTACTATACCTGGTATCATTTCAGAATGATTAAAAGTTGAAAATCTTATGCAATTGCTTTTCACACTGCAGAAAAAAATGTTTGGAAACTCATCATAACATTTTTTTTCAAATGGAATGCAAAAAAGACTAACCGCCGTGTACACCCTGCAAATTTTCACCCGTTCATCGTAATTAAATAATGCAGCATGCTCTTAGGCGTACTCATCATGCCCGTGCTGGTATATGGCGCGGAAGCATTGACAATAACAACATCCAAATGAAGCGGCTCTTGTAGTATTCGAGAAAAAGATATTGCGAAAGATTTACGGGCCTTTACGCGTTGACGATGGCGAATACCGAAGGCGATGGAACGATGAGCTGTGTGAGTATGGACATAGAGCAGCGAATTAAAATAGCGCCGACGGGTTGGAACCCGCTGGTGGAACAGAGGAAGAGAGAGACCCCCACTGCGTTAGAAAGACCAAGTATAGAAGGACTTGGCTTCACTTGGCATTTCCAATTGGCGTTCGTGGGCTCAGAAGAGAAACGACTGGCGTGCTTTTTTCTAAAATCTAAAATCGCTTAGACGGTGATATAAAAATTCATAAGATTTCCAAAAAATTTCCCAATCCAAAAACAAATGATCAGCTAAATTTAACATCTCTATTCCCAAGCCAATGACAAAACTCAACTGCTGACTATTGTCTTTGCTACTGCGCCTAAAACTATGCCGCAACTTGGTTTTAAGCGCTCTAATGATGACAACTGTCATTGTTATCGTTATGACACACTGAGTGCGTGACAATGACGAAGCAATGTTGCAGGCGCAGTAATTGTGACAATAGTCATACGAAAAATTTTGTCAATGATATATGATATGTATGTATATATAGCAAGTGCGCCGTCACATACCGCGCGCACACTTTGAACCGAAGCATGCATGCTGGCCCAATACGAGCATTTAGAACATAAATAACTTCTATTTGAATGCGTTATGAAGTAAAGATTTTTCTTGGAATATATAAAGCTCACATAATTTACTTACGTCAGCCCCAAAAAAATGAACACGTTATTTGTTTACTAAGGCTAAAATTCTATATTTTTGAAGCAACCAAGTCCGAGTGGGTACGCATGTTGTTGCTGTTTTCACTTGGCTTCTGTTACTTTCGCATAGTCAATTTGCCGAAAAAACTTGCCGGTGTTTTCAATGTAGTGGGGCGCGTGCTTTTTGAAAATTTTGAGCATCGCTGTTTTGAGATGTCCACACTTTTGCTCGCTACTGCACATAGCATGTATGTATGTATGTATGTATGGGATAGTTCTGCTGGCAGCATTGGGTGCATGGAAACGAAAGACTTAAGCAACAAACTGTTTTGTATAGTAAAAAATAAAAGACTTACTGAAGTATTTTTAAATTTAAAGAAATTTTTTACTTTAGTTTTACAATAATTTGTACATAAATACTAAAATATACATATTTATTAAAGTTACTTTATATGTATGTACATATGTAGTTAAATAATGTCGACGCTGGTTGAAGGCACGCACATTAATGTTTTATAATATCGCGATCTTTTAGTATTTAAATTGGTTCTAGAATAATTTTTACTAATATTTGTATAAACTATGTTATTTACATTCTATTCAATAATAAAAAATGGCAACAATTTTGCTTAATAACTTATAAATCCTAACCATTTGATTTATATAACAATATCAAAAATTTATGTTTTTATTGTCGAATCGATGGAGCACTCATTATTGCAATTTCACAGCTTGCGAAAATTACTTAGCTTAGTTGAAAACACTTTAAAGCGTTTATTTAACAATATGAAAAATACATACATACATATGTATGTATTGATGTGCATGTATGTACATATGTAGGTTTTTTGCCTGCTTTATAATACTTGTCTTTGCAATAAATTAGTATTTTATTATGTTTGAAACAGTAACTTAAAATATCACGGATTCAATTAGAATGTTTGTGTAATATCGCTAATGCAGCAGCGGCGCTCATTTGAAGAAGGTGGCAATGATCTCCGAGAGTGAGGTGGATGTGCCGATTATCAGGCCGAGTATGCCGACAATTATGAGCACAAAATTGCTGACCAGGAGCCATACTTTGGCCACACCTTCCCGGTGATACCAATGAGTGCAGATTTGAATAAGTGCTGGGAAAGCCAGACCGAGCGCTGAGAGGCAGAGCGCGCCGAAAAGTGAAATGAAGAGTTCCAGATTGGGTACGGCAACGGCTAAAAGGACTGCGAAAAGGAACGAAAAAATCATATTAAAAAATGTGAAAAAGTGGTGTCTTAGTAACACAGCTAAATAGGTGGACTTACATGTCACCAGAACTATGGACGTCCGCACTACGTATTCCCAGAAAAGTTTCTTTCGTTGAGGTCCTAAATGCTGCGCCACGTAATCATTCCATGTGATATCAATGGCCACATAGCACGCCAACCCGTGTGTGATGTATATCGCAAACGCCAGCATTCCCTTTACACATTGGGCCAAACTGTTCGCAAGATAGATTTTATAAACACAAACTCAAAACTCAAAAAAAAAAACTAAAATGCATTAAATCTCCTTACATATCTTTCGATGGTAGATTCAATGTAATTGATCCCTCAACTTCACTGCCATAATTCAAGTAGCCGAAGAGACCCATTCCCGTGTAAAGGAACACAATCAGCACCATCGCTACGTTGAGCACACCGCAGCTGCCGCCGAACTTTTTCGGCGTTTTCATTTCATTCTCCAACGGCAGAATGATGCCAATGGCCTCGAGTGCAAACAGCACCGTACCGAAGAAAAGTGGAAAGCCAGCAAAAGGCGCCACAGCTACCTTGTCGTCGGTGGTGAAGGGCTCCCGGAATATATAGTAGCAGATGATGCCGAAAGACACCATGGTGATGCCGTTGGCGATGGTGGAAAATGGCGCTAGATATTTCAGATTGCGGACCTGTGAAATAGAAATCTCATAAGTAACGGAACAACTTAATACTAGTTAATAAATCGTTTTGGAAACTTACCCAATTGATTAGAATCAGCGGCAGCAGAATGATCACCATGCATAGTCGTAAATCGACAGGCTCCTCCAAATAAAAATCAACAATGGACTTAATATTTGAGGCAACGAAAACGACGTAAACACAACAGCAGCCCAGTTGATAGATCAGCAGAAAAGTGTTGACGATGTGCCCAATATAGGGTGCCAGTTTGCGAAAGAAGGGCGGGCCCTCCATTAACGCATTCTCTGCAACGCCGGGATAGTTCATGCTGGGCACCTTAGGGTGGGAGGAAAAACAATTGATGATAAAGATATTAAACGTACTATGAACAGCTGTCTGTGTGAGACTATTTTTTTTTTTTCAAACCTTTTTCCGCCGGCATAGTTCGTACTCGGCTTTAACGAGCTGATGAATGCAGTATGTGCAGATGAAGCCAATGACAACGGTACCTATGGTACCTGTTATGTAGCCAGCATTGCGAAAAGCATTCGGCATAGCCAGAATACCGGTGCCCAAAGAACCCTTCAGCAGGTGAAAGAGCGTCTCCGAATTGCTGTGTGTATGAAATAAAAACAAAAAAAAAACGATGCATTTCTTAGGGAAAAAATCTAACCTTCTAGTTATTTAAGCACTTTGACGGTACGTAAATACTTTCGCATTTTTGATTTTTTCCACTTAAAATATTCATTATACTCACGTCGTTGGATGCTCCACCTCACGATTTTCATAGGGATTGTATTCATACGCGGCAGCATCCTTCGACGCCACTACACTCGCTGACTTGGCACCACCCTTTTCAGCTAACTCCAGTGAATATTTGTTGGCCGGCTTGTCGCTGACAATACTGTCGCCAATAAATGTCGGATTGCTGTGTCCATTTTTGCTCATCGTAAAATCGCTGGTTGAACGTTCGAGGAGCACACTTTAATAAGCGAACCACAAATCCACACTCCTCTCTCACAGACAGATCAATTTGATTTAGTATGTAGCTAAAATTAGCAGACTACACAAATTTACAGAATTAACAAATGAGCGAGAGCGAGCTTGAGAAGTGGTTAAAAAAAAGAACACAATAAATTTGCTTGAAATTGTTCGCGCGTTTTTTCACTTAATTGTCGCTAAGAAAAACTAAAATATAGCAGATATTTGGATGCATAATCACACACAAATTTACATACATACGTGTACGTATATAGATTAGTAAGTACTTACATACATACATACATATATGGGGCACAATAGACCTACTGGTCGCAGTGCTTTATTCAACTATCAAACTACATATATGTATGTATGTATGTATGTAGTATGTATATTACGTTAAGCACATACCCGTGCACAAGCAGACGCTGAAATATTCAAATGTCCACATACGCGTGGCTTTCAGAGCAATAGAACGCGAGGAATTCTGTGAAAAATGTAATTGCAATTAAAATAAACAAATACATAAAATATGCGGCATTATTGTCTGAAAATACCAAGCGATCTATCAATTGCATAACCTTACTTGTTAGATATGATTAAATAGGTGGCAGTGCCTGATGGGATTCACCACCTTCAGTTTCTCTAAAACCACTTAAAGCGCAGTAAAAAGTCTGGATGGAACCCTAATATTCCAGTGGGCTGAGACCATCCAACCCGTCAAAGAGGTAGGCACTTTTTAGTTCTCTTACGAAACTATTCGGTGTAGGAATAAAACCAACCCTACGCTTCATAAGAGCTTCAAAATGGTTCTATGGAGAATAGTCACTGAGGTTCCCGTAGTTCACAGTGATATCAAAATGGTCTAAGTGAGAGAGGTCTGAGTGAATTGGTCTTTTGAACTGACTGCCACATCAACCTAACCTAACCTAACCTGTAAAAGGCATGCAGTGATGGCATAGTGACGCCTTATGTAACCCAACGAAGTGCGGATTTTTTGCTTGAAATGAAATCTTATTTACCTTCTTATTGGAAAGTTGCCATCAAGCCAATTCTGCACCACCGTGAAGATCTGTGCAATACAGTGGTCATAATTCATGCCGCTCATACTGGATCAGCAGTACGCAGCTGTGGAAGCTTTACGGAGCTTTCATCGGTATTCAACACACGGATTCCCTCAAGGAACGAATAGGAAGAAGCAATATATTTAATCCTAGACGATTACTCAAGCAACACTTCATTATACACCGATGACTCTAGGCTAAATCATGCAGTGCGAAGTTGTGTTAACATATTTATTTTATAAAAATGAAGCTGCTGTAAGCTGACCACTGCCGCGTGGTTTTCCACGGCAGAGCTTACTGCTGCGCTTTGGTTGATTGATCTTGATCTGTAGGCGGTAGATATACTCCATTAGAGGGCAGACGCATTATATAATGAGTCAGCCTACTGATAAATGCATACCAGTTAAAGAACTAGTCAGCCTTTACATCATGTTCTGATAGTTTTTACGGCAGGGATACCCTTAAACGCAGGATGGCGACGCAGACGCCGAGATTGCTCAACTCTTGGCGCTCATATTGACTTGCACAACCAATCGCACATACATACATAAATAGATACATACATATCATCGCGCTGTAGCGTTCACAATTAAAAGCTAAATAAGATCAAATGTTGGCAGACAAGCGTTTGTTTAATGACGTCGTTGCTTTGTCGTAGACAGGAAACACCGATCTAAACTTGTGTAGATCTGCGAACATCATGCATAGATTTGGCTATTTTTTTTATTTTTTTTTTTACTTTTACTTTCATACATTTACATATATGTGCACACAACTATATTTAATTCAAACATGCAATGTATGTATGTACATATTTACAGTTTAGTGTTAAAAATAGATGAGTCTCATAGTTTGCCAGTTTATATTTTTACAAAAGCCCACAACAATGTCAAGTTCAATAATTTGTCCCAAATAGGTATGTATGTATGTATGTTGATTTGTATAGTATGTGAAATTATTTCGTGTTCTACATACTTACATACATATGAATTGCTTGTGTGGCATGCAGTCGATATGTATGAATGCGTTCACTTAGTAGGAGTTCCAAGACATGTTTCAAAGCATGGCACCACTCTGTTTCTTCAACTCCCAAGTGCAAGCGTTTTTGCAAAGCAGCGCCAAGTGCCAGAAATTCCTTGGCGACCATGTAGCTCAGAAGTTTTACACACGTACGCATGTGTATGCATCTACATACATATGTATATGTATATGTACTTATTTAGTTATATGTTTTCGCACATAAAAGTGATTTTTGCACCTTTAACGAATTGCACTGAGTGCAACAAATTGTGAAACGTACTCGCATTACTAAAGAGATCTATCATCGCGCCAGAATCGATACAACTAAAATTTCATGACTTTGACGTTAACATTTAGGGGGGGGGGGGGGGGGGGGGGGGGGGGTAACGTTGATCATTAGTTTGGAATGCAACAAGCAAGTTGTCGTCATTTCGCTTGGCATTCGATCCAAAAATGCTTTCTGCAAAATTTTCCACTGTTTTCAATTAAATTCAACAATTCTATTACATATGTATGTATGTATGAACATATGTAAATATATATCTGCGTATGTAGTATAAGAGATAGAAGCCTAAAATCGTAGACAGACGCCAGCATTGATCCGGATCTACTCGTTAATTCGGATATATGTAAATTGGGAATTAACTGCAGTTAAACCGGTTTGTGTCCTAGAATTAATGACAATACTGATAAGGTCAGTATGCAGTTCTCAAGAAAACGGTCAAGAAAAAATTGCAATTATTTCGTGTGTGTGTCCAAGGAATTTTGACATCTGATACTTAACAGCCTGTTGCCTCACTGTTTCCTCAAGAACAGGAACGGAAAATAATCATTATTTTTTAACTTTTAACCAAAAAAAGCATCGTAAAATAATTTTAACTATACTCCCATATTTGTATTCGTACGTTCTAATGCAATCTATAATGATTTATATTTTTTGAGTTTGACTAATAAAAATCAAAAATAATAATTAATATCTGATTTTTATTTTTTCGATAAAAAATAATGATTATTTTATTATTTTTATTTTTAACTTAAAAGTAATTATTATTCATAAAACTCAAATGCTATCGACATATCCTTTTCAGAAAAAAAAAACCTAAAAAATTTTGGTAGTCGTGGGATACGAACCCACGAACTCGAGACTCTCCTAATTCGCAACACTGCCGTCTGTCAGTATACAATTTTGATCTGATCAACTGCTCCGTTAAGACGCATCAACGCTGCCGTCTGCCTATGCTATAAGAGTACGGATGTGGTAGAGACTTTGAAAGGTTGCGGGAATATTAAAATTTTCGAATTTCCCCGACCAAATGATTTATTGGTTTATCTGCTATTGATTTACATACTTACATAGGCAAAAAACAATATTTTTGATCAAAGCCAAATCTCGCGATAAAAACGTATGGACGAGGGGTAAATGTGAATATATCTTTTAATAGCTAATTGGCAGTCAATCGCGAGCATTCAAGTGCATTTTTGGCTTAAGAAAGCTTTCTATGAAATTTCTCTATTTCGGAAAATTTCAAAACGTTTAATAAATGTAATTGACGTTATGGATAACGTTACTGGCAAAAATATCCCGTTCGAGGTAAAATACATGCCAGCGCTCTAGAACCAATTAAAATCTATGGCTCCGAGATTTCGGCAGATGCATTTAACGTATCTTCATAAAGTTAGACAAAAGTCTCACACTGACTGGCTTTCAATGCAACCGTCTCACAAAAAAATGTCGTCATGTTTCATACCATTTTTTATGTAAATTAAATTTTACCTTTTTTTACATTGAAATATTTATTTGTATGGAAATAGATAAAATATTTACGCTGAATCCACATTCACTTAGGAGTTCAGTGTTCTCGCCTGACCTTCGCTTACGACTGACTAATCAATTCGAATTAATTGGTTACGATCAAAACTTATATGTACATACATATGTATTTGTATATAAATACAAAGGCCACAAATCGGCGCTCAACTATAATAACTCATAATTTGTGAATGAAAATATAACATGGAATGGCTTATTGGCTTTTTCATACATCTGTATGTACGTACATTCATATACATAGGTACCTGCTTAGTCATTAACAAGTGCATAGCAGTTTATGCGTTATTTTTATTTTCATACCATTCACGAAATAATCACTTAGATATACAAATTTGTTTTAAAAAAATTTATTAACCATATCTGAAAAATATGATTCATACATACATACACATCTTCACGAAATTATTTTCGTGCTAGAAAATAGATTTTTTACACACCTAGATTATAATTTTTAGACATAGTTTAATAGATATCCATACAGACCGACTAAGTAGTTGGCGGTATTATCACTCGGCAAGTATCAGAAACGATGCCTGGTCCCGTGAGATTTCAAATTAAAAGAAAACGTTTCTTCCCAATAGGCATCAACCCTTGACAAGCAATGCCACACTTTCCTGTGAAAAATGAAAAAATTCATGCATATGTACATATGTATGTATAAGTAACGGAAAAGAAAAAATGCTGTTATATGTATTTCTTCAAGAAAATTTACAGCAACAGCAAGGAACTATTTCAAGCAACAAAAATACGAAAAATATTTCTTGTGATTATTCTTGGGTATAGCCCTACGAAAACCGAAATCGTTTGTTGTTTGTGGAAGACATATACATATGTAACTCGGATGAGTAGACTACAGGTCACTCTATTTCTGTGACAACACGAAAAAGTGCAGCGTAAACTGTAGGAGACGCAGTGGAAAACACTCGGTCTTGAGTGCCCTAAACAGATATCTAACCATAAACCTATATCGCTATTTAACTGAAAGGTTTTTTTTTTCAATAATCAATGTATGTTAGTAATAAAATGTAAATATTTTAAAACTTGTACACTATTGAAATACACTAATAAGTGAGTATTCAATCAAAAACGCTTGGAAAAAGTTGACTTTTTTTGTGATACGCTCTAATGTACGTACATACATATACATGTTCATACATACCCAGTAGATAATTTCAGGAGTTAAGAGCCCTTCCGAAAGGCCTTCCTGAGAGTCAAGAGGCCTTCCACTCTACATTTATTTCTTCTTTCTTTTTTGTATGGACTGGCACAAATTGAAGCACTTCTTCTTTCTCTACCCATGGAAAGCCTTCCAGAAGGGCTTTTATAGGACGTACTTCAGAAGACTTTTTGGAGGAGTTCTTTTAAAGTTGCTTCTTTAATATATAAAAATCATACATCTTTGAAGTGTTTGCTTAGGGTTTATATCAAATATGTGTTATTGCAATTTAAAATATTTTTTGGAAATGCATTTTTAATGCTAAATACTATAAATTTATGCATGCGCGTAATTTGTATGTAAATGGTTAAGCCCTTCTAGAAGGCATGCAAGGAAACTCTTTTCTCAGCCCTTCCTGGGTAGGCCTCTTAGAATGCCTTTACTTAAGTAGGCCTACCCAAATTATCTTCTGGGTAGCTTGATCATTCTTAAATAATGAGTTTATAAGCTATGCCATATTTTTGATTGAAGAATTGATAAAGTACAACAAAGTACGAGTAATGTTAATAAATGTTTGGTATTTCTGAATTAATTACTTATGTATGTATACCAACTGGTTTTCTTGCAAACGATTTTACTTTGTTCGCATTATTACTTGTTAATTGCGATACGCTGTGTTGGTTATGAACCAGCTGCAGCTGGAAAAGGTAAACATTGGGCACTGCAAAAAAAAAACCAAATCAGCAAAAACAAAGTAAACTAAAAAGAAACAAAAATGTATAAAGCAAACATGCAAACCGGTTGAAACTTTGCATAAATCAGTTGAAATAAATCTTGTCAACGTTGTCTGGCGCGCTTTGTTTACCAAAGCCAAATTCATTGCCAAAACGGCTATTAGATTGTCCAATTATGTTGTATTTTATTGTATTTATGGCTTTAACTCGCATTGGCGATTTTTTTTTTTCGATATTTATTTATTGTAGGAACCTTCTTCTCCGCAATGAAGTGTGCTAAGCGCCACTTGAATATGTAAATGTCTTATTTATTACTTAGTATTTATATACTTAGCAGCCAGCAATTTGTTGTGATTTCTTGATTTCTTTTCTAAACAAATTAATATGCGATATGTATGTGGGTAAGTATGTAAGTATGTATGTTTTAGTTAGATGTATATTTAACGTAGACTGGGTCATTAACGTTTGTTGCTCTATTAACAGAGCGCAAATGATATAGTCAAATATGTGAAAATGCGCTCACACACACATTTGAGAATTACAGTAACTTCTATTTGGATATCTAAAGCGGCCACTGGAGTCTTGTTGTTACTTACAGTGACTAAGAAACCAATGGCAATCAGCTGGTGTGATTAAAATATGTGACTGTCAAGAAAAAATGAAGCTTTCATAAGGCAGGCGATTTTGTGAACAATTGATGAACAATTTAAAGTTATGCTGATTGTTCCAATTTTTGTTTTTTTTTTTTTAATTTGGACGAGGAAGAATCCGATGTACATACATACATACACGTTATGCCCATACACATATGTAAGTGCTCTTACAATTTTATGACTTTATTATTTTTTTGCGCTTTGTCTAGCGAACAGGTGGTTCTTCCGTTATTCACTTTTATTGACTGTGCCCTGCTCTGGAATCAGATGTTTCAGTTAAAACCGAAAAAAAAACTAAATAAAAAAACAAAACAGAGTATTAAGTCATCCGAATTTAGGTTATGTAAGTAAATAAAGCAAATGAAAAGATATTGAATTATTTAAAAATCAGGTTTCTTTATTGATTATGATGGTGAAAAATGGTTTTTGTATAAGAATTAACTATACAACACAATGTATAGATACGTAAATAAATAACTCAGCTTAAAGCACGTGTGTCATACACGGAAATGAATGCATTAACTGGAAGTCCAATTGAAACAACTTTGCAAAAACCTGATTGTAGCAAGCAATAATTAAGTATAAGCAAATGAATTGGGTCAAAGGAGAATAAAAAAAACATACATACATACACACATACGTACGTCCATACATGTACATATGTGTGTAGTTAGAATGGCATTGAATCAGGCATAGTGGAAGAAAAGGAAAAAAAAACACATAACAAAAGAAAACAGCCAGTGCTCGTTAACTCAAATTTCATTAAGGTAAGGTAGGCACCGCTCGTAAGAAAGATATCGGAGCGGAAATATGGTTTTTTTACAAAATTTTTGATTGATTATTTGCATGGTTAATTTGTTCTATACGTGGATAAGTGTCAAAGAGTTAACGAAGCTCTTCAACTTCGGTTTTGTTGAGAACATTGCTTTCAACGACATTTGTGTTTGCCGAAGTTGAACCGCAGAAGCCGAGTTGCCATTTTTTAAAGAAATTTTAAATGAAACGATTTGTAAGAAATGTGATTCATGTTGAACATTTGGATGTTCAGGATGTAGCTGAGTATGCAAGGGCGCTTTCTGTTACCTGTTACGGGTTCGAGTACCGTCTGAGGCAACATGTTGAGATAATGGAATTTTTGTTTGTGTTTCTGATCTATGAAAACGTATTTATGAAATGCAGAATGAAGGCGTTTGTTTTCAAAGATATTTATATCAGCACTAAATAATAATAATAATAATAATAAAAAGAATCTTTGAATATTTGGAAAATTTTCGGGTATGGAGTTTTGTAGCCCATACAATTTTAGTACATTGGTATTTTTAACGGTAAAATTATCGCTGCTTTTTTAGATTTTTTTTTTGTGGATGGTGCGTGTACATCCTTAGGATTAGTAAAGCTCAAGTATTTCCTGAAATTTGGCATTTTATATACATATATGCATACATACTTAGCTGAAATAATTAAGCTTCAGTCACTGCATTTTCGGCTAATTGGAGGGATTTAGATAATCTTGAGGAGATTAAAAGAAAAGTCTGGTCATACAAATTTCACATGACCGTCACACATTTATGACACGCGCCATTAAAAACTCGATAGAACTTATATCATTCATGTGATAAGTGATTTTAGTTGCAACATGAAAGTAAGTATGTATGTACATATCTAGGGATTATCGCACATCACGAGCGAGTGAAAACGTGAACTAAAGCAAAACAGCCCCCCTTTAGTGAGCAGATAATTTTCAAAAAGATTGCAGTTTTAAAATCATTTAGCGCTTTAAATGACACGCTCGCAATTGACGGACCGGCCACATACACACATGAGCAATTTATATGTATGGAGATGTGTGCATCTATATATGTACATATATATGTATGTATGTTAATGCATCTACCCAACCCATGCGCTGGCTGGCTTTTAAGTATGGACGGACAGCTAAAACTCTGTATCGCTCAGCACAGCTCAGCTCAGCTCAGCTCAGCTCAAATTACGGGCAATTTAATGGCGTCACAAATGTGCGCATTGATAAAAATCGCGAAATTGTCTGATATGACCAGTCGCTGTTCTGGTTGTTGCTGTTGTTGTCGTGCACTTGTTATTTACGCGCTATTTCCGGTTCCGTTCATGCTTTTGTGCTTTTTTTTTTTTGTTCATCCATGGCGATAACGACAGAGGGAGAAGCAATTGAAATTACATGCGTACATATATACTCGTATTTTGCTTACTTTATTTGTAATAATTCTTCATCAGCTGGGACTAAGAAAACGAGGACAACGACGAGCAGCACGAGACAGTGGTTGCGTTGAATGTCGCGTATACGCACTGGTGTGTCGGCTGAATCGGCCAAATTTTGCTAAAGGCCAACAAATGAGTAGCACTTCAGCAGTGATGCATATGTATGCATGGATGTATGTATGTAAGTATGTAAATGCATTTACATATGTACATATGTAGATATTTCAATATTTTTATTATTAGCTATCAGCGGCGTCCGCTTCCACTTTCACAATTAAACCGATTTGCTTTGACTTTAATTTGCTCCAGTTGTAACCGGTGACATTTACATACATACATACATACATTCATCTAAATACGAGTGAGTGCATACAAACGGCGCAAAATGCGCGTACTCTGACCCATTTGTTGCCACTCAATTGTTTACAAACATTTTGCATATACATACATATGTATGTATGTAAACGAGTGCATGCGCTTGAATTGAATATTTGCTTAATTTTAATTTTAATTTAATTCTTTTACTGCTGCTGATGTTTTTGTTTTCATTTGTTCTCAATGTTACCTCGCAGTTAGCTGCATTGTCAAGTGAACGAAACGTGCCGCAGAAAATTTAAAGCCTAAACGCAAAAAAAAATATAAATAAAAACAAATTCCACAAATTCTTTCTTCAACTGATTTCAAATCGCAAACTTCGCAAATGCTGCGAAAAACCTTTGGAAGGGGTTTACTGCCGCCGCCGCACCAACGATGGCCACAGGCTGCAGGAAGGCGCTGAGTGGCGGCATGGCAAGCAGCTGCCGTGTGCGCATTGGCGCGGAATTAATGCACTGAAATGCCAATTTTAATTACAGCCAATAATTAGCAGTTGTTTTAATTTTTGCACTACAGCTTTTAATTTGTATTGCAGAGATTGCAAGATTTGCAGCAAAGTTTTGTACTCGAGTAGTTATTCGGTTTTCACATTTTGGAATTAAACTATAATTTTTTGCGTTAGTTGCAGTGTAGCTTTAAAATTTTTTTTACAAAAAAAAGTTCCATTTACCTTTTGTACGTTTTTATCAAGAATTTTGGCCTTTTACACGTTTCACTGATGACGTTCTTTACTTCAGTTTTCAGTTGTTTGCTTTATTTTTAATTTTGCTTGTTTAGCATCACACACTTCACTTTTTATAAATTAACAAATTGTTGTTGTACTAGTTGTTATCGCTCACTGATCTCATTTTTTTTTTCGTTCTATTATCTACACTTGTGTTACATATTTCTGCACTTCTATGCATCCATGTGTATAAATGCCCAAATATTTACGTACATACATACGTAAGTAGATATGCTTCTCTCAATAGATATGTATGTTTGTAGTTATAAGATTTTGAGCTAAACCAAAAGTGAATCTCCGCATCTGATCTGATCTTGTTGGCCGCTCGTTAACGACTAAATCCAATTCACATTGAGCCACCGAGTTTTAAGTGACGACTTGAAAGCTGCCACAAAGAACCGGCGCAAGCGCTTCGCCGCACATTGTTGCTCTTGCTTTGGTTTGGTGGGTAGTTAGGTACTCGTTTGTATGTATGTAAGTCATTTAGGCTTGTCACATTGTGTGCGAGTGTGAGTGTGTGTGTGTGTACATGCACTGTTTGCATTTTTTATTTATATTTGTAAGTATATTTTGAAGGTGTAATTTTCGTGAATTTACCCGGTTGTCTGTGCTAATATCGAGTCTAATTTAAATACATACATATATACATACATACATACATACATGCATATGCACGCGCTGGCTTGCTTGAATGTGTACTTTGCGTGCTTTACGAATTTCGATCGATCGCACTCTGGCTGATGTGAATATTTTTGCTCTGTAATTGTAATTATTTATTTTCATGTTAAAATAAATATGTATGTATGTTTATATTCTTAAATGCACATTGCACAATTTAGCGCCTCGATTCGTTGTATTTATCTTTATGGTGAACCTTTGTACGGTTGATGACATTAAATTGCATTGCCTAGCATCCGCAAAATGACAGTCAAATTAAACTGTTTTCCTATTGCACAAACTGCTTATAGGTTTTTTAATATGTAAGCAAATACAACTTGCTTGTTTATTTATTTGTTTACCTACCTATTTGGCACTCCAAAGTCCCTTTATTTGTGTACTGCCAGGAAGTATTAGGTCTTATTGAAACCATTGATATCAGCGTCTCGAAAATTAAACAAAGCGCAATTTGTGTAGCTTCTCTTCATCAAAAAAAGATACGAATGGACTGCAGTTCCGAAATTATTTAACGCGCTTCCCGATGGTGGCAGGGCTTCTCTAGCTATCGAAAACCAGGTACTTGGTACCGAAGAGAAACGACTTGCGTGCTTTATCGGACTTAGACAAAATCTCTAAGGCGATCGCCAAAAAAGAATATAACGAGGCGCTTCGTGCCTAAGTTGTGGTCAGTAAACGGTTTACCGGTATCGCCATTCAAAAAGGTTGGGAAGTGTTCTATCCCTTTTTCCGAATGTCCCTTTCCAGATTTCTATATACGACTATGGATATAAATATGTACATAGATGGACTAAAGGCTTGCGTTGAAGTGAAGGAAAAGAAATATTGTTCAGTGATGCCGATTTCAATAACAGCTTTAAACCACTTCTAAAGAATTGGTTCAGCTAAAGTCCCACAACGTATTTTTGGAATGAAAATAATGAGATTTTGGAAGGTACATATATAAGGCCTAGCTCACGTAAATCTTAATATTTTTACAAAAATAAATTGGCGAAACTCGTAGGATAGAATAAATTTTATAACTTCCGTTCAAAGTCCGTAACTTCTTTTGGCGCGAAAAATATTAAAAAAAATAAAAATTTGAGTTAAAATAATTTCACTTAACTGCAAAAACCTAGACCGGAATTTATAGCCCTAACGTCATGAATGGGTGTAAACTTACTTATCAAGCCGCATTCATATAAGGTGGTAGCAAACGTATATAAATAAAAAGCCCGTCTATTTTGTTATTGCTTTTTGGTACTTTAGGATGTCAAAACGAAATAAAATAGGAGCTAACTTTCGCCTAGAGTTACGCCATTTCAGCTTGTCTGACATTCTACCCTACTATTTAGGGTAGAGACAAAAATATCAAATCAGCTGTTCTACTAACACCACCCCTTACATGAATGCGCCTTAATACTTATTTTTATATTTGAATATATTTATTGGTCGCTAAAAGTTTTTAAAAATACATAAGCAAGTGTATGTAAGTGTACGTATTAAAATGTCATTATTACTTTTAATTTTATGAGTAAGAAAATATTTCCATTGGCTGGCAGCAACATCAGGAGGATAAGCGGACGAGTGGCAATTGCTTGCTCGCTCGTGTAAAATCTGCAAACATATGTATGTACAAATTTATGTAGACTATGTATGCGCGAGATTAAATTAAGTTGCCAAAAATTTTGACGCATGGGTAGTTTGACTATGAAAATTGCAAAAAAAAAAATGATACATATAAAATGAAGTATGTAAACATATGGGGTGTAGATATGTATGCACATTTGTATGTATGTAGGTAACATCTCTTTTAAATTGGCAATAAAGCCATACAAAACGTCATAAAATTTTGGTTAATGCTGTAAACGCTCATAAATGAAGTGCCCGCCAACTGATAAACGAACATACATACATTAGTATGAGAACGCGAATGCAAAAGTACAAAGTACATATGTATGTATGTATATATAGTATGTGCAAAAACGTGTAGGCAGTTGAAAAGATTCGTGCGCATATGAATGTGGTAGAAGGTGGGGGGGTGTGGCAGAGGCATTGTTTTGGGTTCAACACATTTGATGTACAAATTTAAAACTTTCGAAATAATGCGATCCAAAAGAAAAGCGAGAAATTAATGGATGTGGACTTACATATATGTCGTCGCGTCCGCATCATTGTAAAAAGTGCCAGGGGATAGCTGAAAATTTTACACGGTTCAAGAAAATTTACACTGTTTAACAAAATTTGGACGAGTTTGATCTCGAAAGCGGGACCGAGCTCATCTTAAAATCCATTACGTCTAGTTTTTGAGAAAAAAAGCAAATTTAAAAAAAAAATAAAAATAAAATATTTGGACGTAGTCTAAAAACAACCGCGTACTAATGAAACTACAAATGTGTGATTGAAAACACCGTGCGGCTTTCTTGTCAGGGACTGTAATGTCAAAAATATAAACAAACGAACAAAGGAACGAACATTTTTTTTTTCAATTTAAATAGTATTTATTTTCAAGTCGATGAGTGGAGTAGAAATGAGTGAAAAAATCCCGGAAAATTAAAAACACTTTTTGACAGAATAAATAATTTTCACAGAAATATTGAAAGTTTTAAATTTTAATTAAACTTGCTTGCCTAGTTTCAAAACGGATATTAATGAAATACCTGCTAATGAAAAAGGGTTTTTTTTTTAACTGACGAGGTAGTATCCTTCAGACGAATTGTATTTAATTTAATGCACGGTAATTTTTTTTTTTTTAAACATACGTCCATATTATTATTATTTTTTAATTCTTGGAAATGACCATTTTTGTCAGTCTTTTGAAACTTTAACAGTTTTTTCTCGAAAACTAGACATGCTAGAAAAAAATTGCAAATAAATTTAAAATCAGCATCAAAAAATCCGTAAAATGAGGCTGGCACCATTTTCGAGATCAATCTCGTCCAAATTTTGTTGGATTATGTAATTTTCAAATCTCGTTTAGAATTAAAATGAAATGAAAGATCGAAATGAATATGAACGAATCTTTTCCTCAAATTTACACTTGCGACCTAAATATATAAATTTTTATTTACTTTATTGTAAATAAAGTTAGAACTTTCAAATATTCCTCACTCATTGCAAAACTAAATATTTCTTACAGTGTAATCAGGCTGCTTATATCTACACACATATATACATACATACTTATTGCATGTACAACGGTAAATGTTGCTGCATTTTAATTGAAATTACTAAATTCACTCGATTTTTTCTCGTGGCTTTCATTTTTTTTTTTCTTGAAATTTTTTGGTGCATCGTTCCTTTCTGGGAATTGCATCTTCGATTTCTTCTTCGGCTGCTGCTTTGAGTTTCTTTAGGTATGGTACGTAACGTCTTTGTTGTTGGCAGAGGCGCACAACCTGGGGTGCAGAAACCTGTAATTTTGCGGCGTAAGTACACTTGCCAATAAGTTCACAGCGATCTTCATAATTACAAATCTATGCAAAAAAAAAAACAACAACTTGAATGAATACCTGGACCACATGACATCATTGTTTGGCGCACTGGCTCAGCATAATTGGTGATTGCTTTTGTTGCTGCTGCGCGCCAGCTATTTGCTGCATTACCATTTTTATTTTTTTTATTTTTTTTGCCATTTGCACCGACATGCGCCACTCTTCATCATTGTATCATTCATGAGAAGAATTTATGATCTTCATCAAATCGCGGATACGGAATACTCACAGGTAGTCATTTCGTTGCAGACAAGTGCGGGGGAATGTGTCATGAAATGCCAGCAGCAAACAGGTTGATGGCTGGCCAACACGACGTGGTGGTACCTTACAGCTGTTTGAGAGAAAGATTGACTGGGCTTGCAAAAATGACAAAAGCTAAGCTTGTTGTATATAAAAATTATTCAGAGCAAAAAAAAAACAAGGAATTTTCAAACTAATTCCGAGCGCATTCTCAATCAAACTGCGATGAGTTAGGGAAATTTTCTTTTGAAACCGACTGCTTCTGGACGCGTTCAGTGGTAGCCAAAGTAAACCCAAAACAATGACTTAAACCTAATAAAGCTACATACATATATGCGTCATACTATTTTTGTTATAATTTATTATAAGAATTAAACGGAACATTAAGGCTACATTAGAATTGTAATTACTTGCCAACCGATTACCTCATGCCCAATATGAGTGCCTATGCACCTAGATACATATGCACATACATATGAACATGTGTGGAGTAAAACGCCATGATTACGTTTATACGTTCGTGTAAATTACTCACACTAAACTTGAAAACAATGTTTGACTAACAATTAAACGCTGGTGCTGGCGTAATAGACGCCTTGCCATACGAACGATAAATAGCAGTTCAAACGGAATATTATTTAGCGTATCACGTTGTCAACATTTTAATGTGATTCCATGAAATTTGTAGCGGGCAATGCGATTTTGTGCTTTTAGGCATCTAAATCACAATTGTAGGAAAAAGATCGATTTTAACACATTGAAATGAATTGACTAACTGGCTAACGTTAAATTGGAGCTAATCACATCTATATATATACATACTTACATACATACTTATGTACTAATTTACATGTTCATACATAAATCTGTATGCTGGTTGACTTTGTGACGTCCGTTTTGAGATTTATTTGTAGGTATGTATTGGATGATTGATCATAGGCTTTGAATATCATCGAATTCCCAATAAATTCAAAATGGATCATATAACCTTAATCATAAACGTGTAAATTAGACAAACCAACTAAATAAATAAATAAACAAGCAAACACTCATTAGCACGTCTATTTAAAAAAAAAATAAGCAAATATTTACCACTTACATTTTCGCTAAGCGCTTGGCCAAGCTTATCCTCTAATATTTTGGATGCAGCTTGTCGCTTTCTCACAAGTGGAGACACTTCAGTTTTCCGCCGCATTCTGGCTTAAGAGACGTTTTTTTCAGGAAGTACACTCTTCTTCTTCTTCTTGGTATTGTGTGCCCAAGTCCTTCACCGCCTGGTATTTCCAAGAGACATTCTTATTTCTCTGTTAGCAGCAGCGGGTGGCGAAATTTTCTTTCTTGCGATATGGTTTGTTGTAAGCCAAAAAAGAAGATTGAAAAAAAGAAGTGCTGACATATTTTCAGACTTTGCATACTTTGCTTCGATCCTGCAATACAGGCTGATTAATTTTACTACCTTAAGTGCCGTTGTATCAAATTTATTATTATTATATTTATTTGCGCTTCAAATATATTTTTTTAGAGCAAAATTTGTGTTTAAAGGGCAGATAAATTTTAAAACCCACCCAAGAAACTGAGTTTACATTTCTTATAATATATATATTGTTAAAAATAATTCGATTTTTCTAAATCATTCAAATTTTATTGTTTCGTTTTGTAAACTTTACCATTGATCTAATTAGCAGATCCACTGCAATTTTAGTATCGGGAAGGGCCTTGAGTCTTGTCAGGAAACAAATTCAAATCACTGTGCAGAATTGTCTGCAGTGATTCCTCTGCGGAGATGTTAAAAATACTTGTAAAATAGTATTTAAATACAAATACCTTACATAAGGAGTGTTTGAAATAAAATGTCAAAAAAAAATTAATTAAAATTATGTAAAGGAAAACTTTATGAAATGACGAGTAAGGAAGAATAGAAAAGGTACTTTAAAATACAAAATACAAAATACTGCTTAAAAAAACAATCAAATATACAAATAAAAAATACCCTTGTAAAAAAGTATTTAAATACAAATTACAAATACGTATTTATTTGAGCAGATACTCAAATTTGATACTCATTTGAGCAGACGAAAATTACCGACAGTGGATATCAAACAAAATACGTGTCGCATCATCCCCATTACTTGCTATAAGTTATTAAATTTTTTTTGATAGCGGCTTTCATCAGTTGTTACCCTGTATCCAACCGCCAGCATAATCTCTTCAGTAATATCTTTTATTATACGATTTGTTATGGACTAGAAATCGAAGTTTTCCATAGAATGTATCCAATTTTCGGTCCTAAAAATCAGTCCGACATCTTTTTTTTTTGGTCTAATCTCTTCTATGGTAGATATATAGTATACAAAAGTAAATTCATCTACAAATCGTGAATTTCTTAACTTTTCACCAAAAATAGTAAAAGTGACGCCTACAGAGATGCATCTTATACGGACGCTGTGAGATTACCGAGCTCCTAGCTTCATATGCTTAACTTTCTAACGAATATCTTCGATGCTTTAGTGTAGTTCAGTTCTATTAGTAGGCCTTTTAGAACAAACCAAAGAAAAAGCACTTAAAATTTTCTTTTTGAAAGAACATTACAAAAAACGATCAAGCGAAAACGTATTTTCACTGCTACAACAACAAAATATAACATTTCATTTAATGTCGCCTAAGTCGTTTGATTTCATTGCATTTTCATTTTCAGTGACCCTACAACGGAATGCAACATTGTATTTTTACATATCGACTGCTGAGTGGAAGATCGACCTATCTCGACAGCCACTTCGAAAATGCTCTATCTCAAAAAACTTTTAAAGGACGCCCTATTTCAGAATTTAGATGAAGAACGTCCTATTGGAGAATTTGTTTCAAAAACGCCCTATATCAGCACATTTTCAATACATTTTGAAGTGGGATAAGGCGTTTTTGAACCAAATTTTGAGAAAGGGTACTCTTCAATAAAATTCCGAAATAGGGCGCTCTTTAAAAGTTTTTTGAGATAGGGCGTTTTCGAACTGGCTGCCGAAATAGGTCGATCTTCCACTCAGCAGTCGATATGTAGTTGGATCACATGCTTGTCTTTATTCTATAATATTCACTATCAGATCACTTAATAGATATATAAATTATGTGATGGCCGTGACTTACCCGTAGCGTTCACAGAGAGTCATATATGCATTTCCTCCAAATGAGTATTTAGTGAATACATAAAATTGTAACTTTGTTAATCAATTTCATTCGCTTGTTGACCTAATATCTTTTTGTGTTTTGTGAGCTTATTCACATTCAATAACAGCGAAAGATGTTTTCATATTTTGAAAACTTAATTTGTTATGCGGAAAAAAAAAACTGTTAATAGTCTCCCACATTTGTGGATACACGTATTTTACATTCAATGTTCAAATTGAATTTTAGCTACGGAAATAACAAATACGCAAGCACAGCGGCACAATGTTACGCCAATCAAATGAACACAGCGTAGTTGGCAAAAATTTATGATATGCAATCAGTGTAATTAATTAATTTACCTACTACAAGTATGTAAATGATAGTTAGCGCTCGGGCACGTACTACATACGTTCGTAGAAATGCTTTCCTCAATTATGAATGCGCGAAAAAAAAATAGAATGAACCTCTAACAAGCGAACGATAATGAACGTGACAATCAACTGTTATGAGACCTTCAAACTCGGGAATTTGTTGTTACAAAAATTATTTAAAAACATCAAAAATACTTTTATTTATTCAAATGTTAGATGTAGTACATACATACATATGTGATTTTCCAATGCAAAATATTGACAACAACAACTACAACTGCATTAAAGCACAACCAGTATCCATGCATGCATGTAAATATGTATGTATGTATGTATATTTGTGAGCTAGCAAGTAGGATTGCACAAACAAATACTCATACGACTCGTAGCACCGCGCAACCAACGAGTACAACACATGTGGGAGCGAATTCCTTCGATTCGAAGGTGGATGGGTGGTCGGTCGGTCAGCAACGGGACATGTATGTATGTATTTACTCCGTGCACAGTTCATGAACAAATACTCACCTATCATTAGGTATGTATGAATACATATGTATGTACGTATGTATTAAAGTTATACTAGGGAATTGCAATCTAGCAGAATAGCCAAAATTAAGTCAAACTCAAGCGTGCTCACGCCACCCAGTAAAAGTGAAGTGAGTTAACGGTCGCATTACGGCAATTTTCACGCTCACACAAACATTTTGTGCAACTAGTTTAATTGAAAGATTACTGAGCTGTTTTTTTTTCTATGTATGTACAGTGCAATCCGGTTATAATGAACTCCACGGGACCTCCTCAAATTTTCCATTATAACCGAGTGTCCATTTTATCATAATACAATATTTTTAAGTAATAAAGAAATGATGTACGTGTATGAATACAAAATTATATACTTTTCATGCAAAACAGATCAAGAACTAACCGTCACTTACAATCTCCCGCAGAAGCTGATTGCCTATTTTGACAGATTTCGGTAAACCAATGAACTTTGTTTAAGTATAATAGACATTAGCTGTTGCAGCGATGGTTGCCTCTCTTTACTGAATTCGGGGAATTACCGAACTTTGTTAATTGTATTGAGATTTTTTTTTTGAATTTGCCCTTGACAACCCCGGTTATAATGGACAAAAACCGATATTTTTGTCCGTTATGGGTGAAGTCCGTTTTAAACGAGTCTATTTTTACGGAGTTTTTTTTATTTATTTGAACTGGGACTTGACAAATATGTCCATAACAACAGAGTTTCCATCTTAAGCGAGTCCATTATAAATGGATTACACTGTATTTGTATGTATTTATGCTAATTTGGGAAACAAAATAAATAAATAAGCGAAATACTTCGTTTTGCGTACATGCTCTCCTTGCGAATCAGTGTCGTCTACTAGGTGGTTGCTCAAATGCTGGATTAAGTATTAGGCTGAGAATATCGTTATTTGAATAATATCTATAAAAAAATGGATTACGCATTGGAATTTGAAATTGCAATACATAACGAATGCCCCGCGGTCGCCTTAGAGAAAAGTCTGTTTATAAAATGAAGAAAATAAAATTAAAATAAATAAATAAAATTATTTCTTTTATAAGTAAAGACTTCTGTCTTATAAAGCCTACCTTTCATTTTTTAATCAATACTTCCTACAGAATTTTTAAGGTTAACATTAAAATTAGTTTTGTATAAATTTAAGTAAAATTAAAAAAAAAAAATCCGTGCTTACAAATATTTTACTTTTTTGATTTTGGCCCCGAATTTCGTTCAAATTCATAAAAATTCAATGATACTCGTATGTATGTATGTGCATGCATTTGCATATGCCCATATGTACATACATACATACATACATATGTATTTACGGACGTAAGTGCGCTCTTCAAATTTGATCCAATTTAATACAATTGCAAATTTTTCTAAACAATTTAGTTTAAATTTTACATAATTTCCTAAACTAGCACAGATTTAACACAATGCATTAGTGTTAGTAGTGGATATTTGCGTGCGTTCACGTAATTTAGGATGTGTGTAACCGTTTTGAAATTTTCTTGTGGTGCGTAGAAATATTTTTTGGTGTCATTAACCGATTTCAAGGGTTCGACTTCCGTTGCCACACATGCGTCCACTTGCCTGTGATGGAGAATGCATGCGGTCACACAATTCATACAGCAGCTAAGCAATTTTATTATCTTTAACATCAGATATGTACTTACCTATGTATGTATGTATATGTGTACGCATGGTCACATTAACCGCAGCTGCATATATGTAAAATAGTAAATGATAGTTAGTTGAAGTGGTCTTTAATTTATAAATTATTCGAAGTATTTGTGCCAAAATAATTTTTTAATTTTAATTCCATTTATTTCCATTTATTTTAGTTGTTTAATGATACAATCTTAAAATAGTCAACGTGATAATTTTTCATCTAAGTTAATAAAGGAGGTATACCTTGGCATTCTGGGGTGTAATAACTTACCAACTAGACATGGCAATTATTCTGATGGACTCTAACGGTGATCAGTGTTGCTGCACGTTCTTTTTAAATAGCTCGGGGCGCTTCCTCAAGAAAATCTTCAAATTTGTACTTTATATGGCTTTCAACAAAGTATTCTGTCCCAAAATGTGAAATTAGAAAAAAAAACTTTACACATGATTAAAATATTGATATTTTCACTGCGATTTTCGGCAACATGCATACATGTCTTGACCAATTTTTTTCCCCCATCAATCTTTTGGATACTCCTGGAGGTATTTTTGAAAGTTCAGTTTTTTGCATGGAAATAAATTTACCTCTTGAGGATTTTTGAACAAATAAAAGCTCAGTTAGCCTAGACTTAACTTAGTTTACGTAAGAAATCATCAATGATTACTCGACAGGTCAACTTAGCCAGAAGCGAAAATATTTTGTTTTTGTATTTTTCTTTCCAGCTGATTGTAACTTTGCCATTTATAAGCCACACCAAAAAAAATCCTGAACAAAAATATATTGCGTTGGCTAATATATTAGGTCACGTTATATTACTTAATTAAGCATAGACTAACTGAGCCAATAGAAAACTGTGGAAAGATCTGCTTCAAAGTATTTAAAAACTAGGAAAGAACCGAACCAACGAGTAAATCAACAAAGACAGCTTTCATAGTGTGGCGTTGCAAATACTAGAAAGGCTCTTTACTACGAGAAATTGGAGTCTGAGGTTTTCAAGAACGAATCTATCGACGCCTTATTGGAGGAGCTAAGATGAGATTTAGAGCTACGATATTAAAAGCTTATGCTGCTGATTGAACAATCTTTGTTAAATGTCCAAAGTTTATTTAAAAAATACTTATAATCGAATAATCTCTGGTATATGTCTAAATTTTATGACATAAATACTCGAGAGAAAAAAAATTTAGGTGGGTTCGAAGTAAATTCAGAGAAGACGTACTCTTTACAAGACTTTTTATAAGATAGTATAAGGTTCCACTGAGTAAATAGTACGCCAACATTTAAATCATTTAAAAAAAAAATCACGAATCGGATATTCATAGCTTCTATTGGAGTATAAATACTCTGTGAAGTCTTGCTAAGGTGGTCAGCAAGGTGGGGCATGGCGCCCTACCTCCTATTAGATACAATTCTAATCCGGTCTACGATAGAAATTGTTCGAAGAATTCGCCAGAAAAATCGGAATTAAGACTAATGGTAACAAGACAGATAACACTACGATCATTTGGGATGCTAATGTGTAAATCATACCATGTCGTTCTTCGAGCTAGTTTGAAAAAGTGGTTACTCCTCAGAGAGCAAGAGAGAAAAGCGGTTGGAAGACGTGCCATTTGTTTACAGACTGATATAAAATGAGTCAAGGAGTGAAAGCTATTTAATTATCCTTTTGGAACATGTCCTTTAAAATCATTATCCTTCAAGATTTTGAATTTTGAATGCATTTTGAAGAATCTTAGTTTAATTTAAATTCTATAAATATTTATATAAGGATATTGAAGGATAAAAATTGCAAAGGATATTTTCCTGTAATTAATTTTTTCGATTTCCTTGGGAGAAATCCTGTCGACATTTTAAAAGTTTAAAGATGCAGATTTTATAGAAATGCATTGCAATATGGTACACATCAAATCTTTCGCACTTACAAAGTTTTCATGGCCGATTAATTTAAGTTATTAATTAAAACTTCAACTAAAAGTCGGCACGGGTTGTCGTTACCCTACGGCCAAAAAACTTCATACATATATTTGCTATTTAGGCTAAAATGCACAAATCTAGAGGGTATGCATATCAAAATTGGCAAGCAACTTTTTGACGTAGAATACGTCTTACCTTAAGGTATGGGGGCTATGTTCAAATGTTGTAGTTGTAATTTTTAGAGCTTCACAAAAACGCTTATTGCACGAGAACTAATAAAGCGATTTCAAAGAAAAGTGTGGCGTTTCAAAGATAAAATTCCAAACCTGTCGACAGATTCATTTTTGTAAATAACCAATTCGGTTTCTGTCGTAAAAACAACGGTAAACATTGCCTTATTTTGGGGTCAATTTTGAGCCTTTAAAGTGCTCTAGCAACTTATTGTTGGCATATATAACTTTAATTTTCGGGATATAGGTTCTTTGGAGCAGTAGAAATATTATCGGGTACAAATTTTATATAAATTTAACAAATATTGAGCATTTTAAAGCAAAAAATTGTTGAAAAAATTTGCAAATTTTTTTCATTACCAAAATGCTCGAAAACCGCTCGAATGATTTTGTTTTTGTTTTCTTTAATCAAAAATTCAAGAGTTTTCCTTTCGTTTGGTATATGGGAAGTATTGGTTGATATCTTCTATATATGTTTATTTTATTCAAATATATGGGCATAAATGATTTTCCATACAAAATCACCTCGTCATCATTTTGCAAACACGTGCACGCATTGGAAGCGTGGGAAGGAGACAAAAAGTATGTATGTGTCCGTAAGTACATATTTCGGGGTTTATCGGTATAATAATCGATACTTTGTCGGTTTTATTACCGATGTTTTTATCGATTTTGCTATCGAAATTTTTATCGATAATGTTATTGATTTTGCTATCGATATTTTCGGAACTTATCGATATAATGATCGGTATTTTTTCGATTTTGTTATCGATATTTTTTCTCGATTTTGTTATAGATATTTTTTTGACTTTGTTGTCGATTTTGTTATCGACACTGTAATCGATTTTATGATAGATTATTTATCGATTTTGTTATCGATATTTTTATCGATTTTGTTATCGATTTTATTACCGATATTTTTATAGATTTTGTTGTCGGTATTTTAATCGATTTTGTAATCGATATTTTTACCGGTTTTGTCATCGATATTTTTATTGATTTTGTTTACGATTTAGCTATCGATATTATTATTGCTTTCGTTATCGATATTTTCATCGAATTTGTTATCGATATTGTTATTGGTTTTGCTATCGATATTTTCGGAACTTACCGATATAATGAATGATACTTTTATCGATTTTGTTATCGATATTTTTTATCGATTTTGTTATCGATTGTGTAATCGATTTTGCTATCGATTTTGTCATCGATACTTTTATCGGTTTTGTTACCGATATTTTTATCGATTTTGCTATCGATATTGTTATAGATTTTTTTTATAGGTTTTATATTCGATATTTTTATTAATGTTGCTATCGATATTGGTATCGATAGTTTTATGGATTTTGTTATGGATTTTGTTATCGACGTTATAATCGATTTTGTTATCGACTTTGCTATCGATTTTGTAATCGATATTTTGATAGATTTTGTAATCGATTTTATAATCAGTATTGTTATCGATTTTGCTATCGATTTTGCTTTCGATATTTTTTCGATTTTGATATCAATATTTTCATCGATTTCTTTATCGATGTTTTTATCGATTTTGCTACCGATATTATTATCGCTTTTGTTATCGATATTTTTTGCTTAGTGTGTGCTTTTGTTTTTTTACTTGGATATGCTCTTAACCATACCACGTATTCTACGTTTAAATTTAGCGGCTGTATCTCCGATACAGCCTGCAGGCCAAGACGAAGGCGCTGGACTGTTCCTTTTTCCATATATTCTTGGGACAGTCTAATATACACATCAGCGTACTGCAGCAAGCTACTTACATTTCAAGCTACTTGAAAGCTTACTTGTATTCCCTGGGTTTGGTTCGAAGCAGGCAAGTAAATGTTTGGCTTGCTTGTTGGATTTCAACTCATATTCGTACTTGATTTATGTCAAACATATCCAAGTGTATGTCCAACGCTATAGCGAAACAACGTACGTACATACATGTGTATTTACAAGTGTTGCTGCTGTATTCAAACTTGTTCGATTCAAGCTATTATCGTATTCATTTGCGTTCAAACTATGAATTGAATTGGCTTGTTTGAAACAAGTGTGAATCATACTGGCGCTTGTATTTTTTTCAAGTAGCTTGAACACCTAAATGAATCGGCTTGTGCAGTACACTGATACATACATACATACATATGTATATGTATTAGTTTTTTGCTATCTAACCTTTTTTATGATAAACCTAGCTACTACCCGGATCGTATGCGATTTAGTATTGACAACATTCCCTAATCTATTCGTAAGTATCAGTGGAATCTTATCAAACTGTGCATCAAAGTACATATTATGAAATTAATTTAACATAACTGAGCAAAGGTACGCAAAGATCAACTGGAAATATAAAGAACTCCACTAAAAGATTCGTAAATGCTCTTGAGCCACATGACGTGCATGTTTCTTGTACCTATGCAAGTATAAGCCTTAAAGAATTACTCTGACAGCTGAATAATAAATTAAATGAGAAGAAGGAAAATGCACGAAATGAAGCGAAAATTAACTCCAATCTGCCATAGCTTAACTGTCACAATTTTATGTTAGCTGCTTGTCGCGACTTCGCTACTTTGGCTAAGCATGAGTGAGTTAAAAAGTGTTGTGTGCAGCTCGCTCTCTTGAGTTGATCGCACTTTCCTAGGTGAGTACAAACATAAATAAGTGAGTGAGTGAGTGTCAATGTATTGTTTAGATTTTGTTAACTTCACTGCTTTAGTTTCCACGCGTTTAAATGATTGTTTTGTTTTATTCTATTTTTTATTGTTCTTACTTGTTTTTGATTATTTCACTTTCAAGTTTGAGTGGAGTGCGCTATGGGGCGGCATGCTTGTAAATTTTGCTAGAAATTAAATTATTCTACATTCGAAGTGCAAACAATAAACACCGCAAGTGACAACTACTTGCTTGCCATCCCTTTTGGCAAAAAAATTCTAAAAAAGAATAATACAAAAAAAAAAAACAATACAATTTAAAACCAAAATATTGCAAGCGGTGCGCAAACGCAAACACTGAGTTTTTTTGTTTATAATTATTATTGATGAATATTTGGTGTGCATTTTACGTGAGTGTTTTTTTTTTTTTTTTATATGAAAAATTCGCGCGCAAGTTGAACGCACTTTTGTAGCCTCCAAGATGACTGTGGTCGCGACAAAAACACACACCAACAATGGTACAACAAGTAATGGAGCGGGTAATGTAAGTTATTTAATTTTGTTTGTAATTAAAAGACAGTTGCATTTCTGACAGACAATTAGGAAGATTTATAGAGAATTTCTTTCTACCTGCGATGCAAGTGGCTGAGGGTATGCGGGTTTATACATATGTACATATGTACATATGTATGTATGCACATACACTTGTGCTCATATAATTAAGTTACACCATACAGCAAAAAATATATATCTAAAAAAATTGGTTTTATTATTGAAAATGAACAAAAAAACATATAGAATCAAAACTGCGGATTTCATGTTCAAAGTTTGTTTACATTTTTAATGTTTAAAAGTATTGAATTAATTTTAGTTAATTTTAATATTATATTTGACCATATGATTCGTGCTCATATAATTAAGTCACCGCCAAAGTAATGCATATTAAAGCCAAGTTATCGTCTTTTCAATAAATGCCAGTCAGTACTTCGTTGGGAATCCTTTTTGACGAATCACTTCATCGCATCTCCTATTCATGGAGCGGACTAAAGACTCACATTGCTGCGGAGTGATTTTACTCCACTCGTCCTTAATAATCTTCCATAAAGAAGCCTTGTTTGTAGGTTTTCGCGCTGCAACTGCTCTCTTTATAATACCCCATAGGTTTTCTATGGGGTTTAAGTCTGGGCTTTGCGCCGGCCATTCAAGACATGTAATGTGATTTGCATTAATCCAGTCCTTAACGACCCGAGAGCAGTGCTTGGGGTCGTTATCTTGCTGATATATCCAAGCAAGTGGCAAGTCGTCAGCGTAATCCCCAACTAGATGTTCTTCTAGAATTTCCTTATACATAACACCCGTCATCTTGCCTTGGATTTGGACAATCGGACCGACACCTGACGACGTAAAACATCCCCAAACCATTACTGACGAGCCACCATGTTTTACTGTTTTTTTTGTGTACATGGGGTTTAATTCTTGCAATGGCGGACGTCTTACATAAGGTCTTCCGTCATTGCCGAACACATTAAATTTAGACTCATCGCTCCAAACAATTAGTTTCCAATAATCTAAGCCTTTGTTCAAATGTTGTTTGGCAAAGGACAATCTTCTTAAAATATTTTTTTTTGAAACATTGGGCTTACGTCTGGCGATCCGGCCATTCAAACAATTTTCCTGCAGTCGTCGACGTACGGTTTGTGCCGATATTTGTATACCATAATTGCATTCTAATTGGGCCCTAATTTCCCTGGAGGTTAAAAAAGGGTCTGCCTTACTCAATCTGACCAATTTTCTATCGTCAAAAGCAGTTGTCTTCCTAGGCTTATTGCGCGGTAGATTATGGAAAGTTCCATTTTTTTGGTAGTGCTGAATAGCATTGACAACCTTTCCTCTGGAAAAGCCCAATACCTGTGTTACTTTCGCTACTGTCTTACATTTTTGGAAGCACTCCCATATGATCTTCCTTTCGGAAGGATTAGAGCTCCTGTTCTTACCCATTTTAGAAATTTTTAAATCGATTGCTAAGGATATAACACGAAATACGAAAATAAATCAGTGGAGGTTTGATATTTTAGCAAATTTATGGCAATTAAGTAAGATGACTTAATTATGTGAGCACTTACGTTTTAACTTTCGGTGAAACAAATGCACTTTTACCATAAATAGAGATGAAAAATAGAACTTATTCCTCTCCGTATTTTTTGACACACTACGCAGTTACTTTATGAAAAAAATATAAACCGTTATGTCAAGAGTTGCTATGTTATTTCGATTATTGCAATTTTACTACTGGATAACTTAATTATATGAGCACAAGTGTATGTTCAGAACAGCTGAGCCTAACAGTTGTCAAATGTTTGAACAGTGTTTTGTTAAGCGATCGATACTGACATTTAAGCATACATATACATACATATTTACATACATATGTACGCAAATATTTGTTTACTATTAAGTGTGAGAATAAAAATGTGAAAAAATGACGATCGCTCTTCCAATCAAAAACTATTTGATAGCTAAGCTAAGATTTCGTTCCATCGATGTTTGGAATAATATCCATAATATTTTGTAGTTGATGATCGCTTCACTTAACGCAACATTTTTTATACTGATCTTGAATTTCGCAGAGACTCGCGTTATCTCTGCAAAGGTGAACGTTATTCTGCGTACATTTCTTTGTTTCCTTAATTTTGTGTAGTGAGTAAATATTTACACAGTTATACCAACAATAACGTCAATCTCCTAAAATTCAAACTCTAAAAGATTTAAGAGCGTGTCGAAACCTTTTCCGTTATAAAACAATTTCATATACAAATATCATAAACTTAAATTTCAACGCAAAAGGCGGACGCGTCGAACAGTGTAGCATTTATGGCAAAATAAAAATGAAAAAAAATTAGATTAGAAAAATCTTAGCAAACAGTTATAAATGATCCGACTAGTTATAAGTTAATTAAGCATGATGCAAATATCTGACTACTCTTAAAGCGCGAGTGGTATTCAACGCCTTATTTTCCCACTCGGCTGAACGGCAAAGCGGACCTTTGAAGGGATCCACCTCCCGACCAAACTTTGAGAACTTCTGCACTTTTACAACATTTTCCTGGTAGAATTTTTTCTTTAGAGTTGCTCATGTTGAAGAAATAATCCTTCATACAATCAGAAATAGTTTTTTTTGGTGGCTTGCACCTACCTCCATTGGATTCCGGGGATCGTGCCTTCCTCGTTACATTCATCTATAACGCCAATAACCTTCGGGTACTTGGCTATCTCCACAAAGGATCGAGTCCAGACACCTCGTGTCTGGGCACTTTTCGGTGCCAGCGCCCCGGCGGCTTCTTCCGCGGATCTCTGACGCTTTCTTCTTAATTTCATTAACCCAAACTATGTCCTCCTGTATTTTAACGAAGCCTTCCTCCGAGACCTGATCCCCCCTGATCGGTAAGATGGCTTGGCGGCGAAGAATTGGAGACACTGTACGTCGGGCTTGGTGAGTAGCCTTCGCTGGGTCACCTCGGATGAAGTCCTTGGCCCTATTTTAGGTCACCGTGTTCCTGGGTCCGCCTCCAGTAAGTTGGCCAGACGCTGTTCGCTAAGTGGCGAGCCTTCTGCAGGAAGGCCCAGGATTTTCAGTGTTTGTAGGTTAGAAAAGGTTGCCAGATTTGTACTTAAATATGCAAAATAATCAAGCAATAATGAAAATAAGCGAACAAGCTGGACCATATCCCTAAAGTTAAAATACCGTCAGATTTATTGTGCACAAAAGTTTTATCTTGCAAAACTGGCATTTGTTGCATACGTACGTAAGTAACCGCAGAGATAAGAGTCCACATGTTTGTCGTATAATTTTCTTGTCAATACGTTTAACGCGTTTTACGATGGCATTGAATGTCAAACATTTGCTTAGATATACAGATTTATGCATATTTGCACACTACTTGAGTAGCTAAACGTAGCGTCTGCTTTGATGTATGTATGTATGTATGTATGTCAGCAGATTTTCATCACTGTAATGCTTAAAAAAAAAAAGATCAAACAGTCATTTGCAATGAAAAGGCGGCTAAAATAATTGGGTACCAAAAGCTCACCTCAAACACCAAACTCACAAATTTGCAAAGTGCGCCGAGAAGATTTGAATATAAAAGTTTCCCTTGATATTACATTAAAAAAAATGTACTCTAGGTCTGCCTAGCCTACTTTTAACTGGTTATGCTTAAAACCATTTAATTGATAAGAATCATTAGCTTTAATGCTAACAAGACTGCAGTTTGTCTAAACTTGTGTAGATACTTAGTTCACTTGAACATGAATGACCTTTGAATTCATTGGTTTTCCTTTTTTTTCGAAGCAAGCTCATTCGTCGCTTTTGCACGTTTGAACATAAATCAAATTTGGCAAAACAGGTTTATGACCGGGTTGGCGCTTAATATAGCAGCGTCAAAGTTACTTGAAATAATCGGAAGAACAACAATTGCATGAGAAATACTTACTGGTGCCATGTACCCTGCTGGAAATTGATTCATTTAAATTAACGCATTAATACAGCAAACCGAAGAAGTGAATATGTATACTTTGAAGCTTCAGTTTAAGACTAATTTAGCAATTTTACTTTTTAATTATCTACGGTTCTTTATTGGCGTAATACTGCACAATGTACTGATTTACCACCTCATTTGAATGTAGCGTTATTTCATTCAAGGAACTTTGAAGTGAGCCAAGTCTGACACCAAAATACCAGGTTAGTATGCCGGGTGTAGCCTAATATTTATCCCCTACCTGCTCCAAATAATTTTTGCTGTAATGGAACACAGCTCCTTAACAAGTGATAAGCATCGTATTCATCCGAATTGATTGTTCGATCCCTATGTACTTAGATCCTTAAAAAACGCCACACCCTTCATAACACACTCCGACTGAAGTGGGATCATCACGTCGGGACCAAGTGCATTTGCGTTCATTGCGTTGTTGCAAGCAAACCGCTTTCTGTCAGTTCTCGTCTCGGCTATCGAGGGTTTGACTTGAACGACTCCTTTAGTTTTTCGTTGTTGTTGTACCGGCTACAACAACCCCGCCCAGATCGGCTAGTCTCTCAATCGTTGTCATCAAGCTCAACTAACGGGAGACCCAAGAAACGTGCAGTCTGTTGAGTGGGGTTTTTGAGCTTGCGAAGAGATGTTTCGAGTCGTGGGGTGTCCCTCCGCATGCCTTACACTCATTGGGCACATCCGCATATAGTCGGCCCAGGTATGAGTTCAACCTGCTGCAGTAGCCAGAGCAAAATTGGGCTGGGGTGGGCCGGGTCTCCCGAGGCAGACGAAGCTCCGTCTCATCCACGCCAAGTGGTTGTGTGCCCAGAGCGGCATTCACACGTCTGGAGTCTACGTAACTTGATACCGACTCCCTCTAAATGCCGCTCAAGGCCTGTTGATATGTAGTCGGGTCCAGGGGTGGCTTTATGAATCTCTGGAATTCATCCGATAGTTTGTATAGATGCCATTCTGACATGCCTTGGCGGGGGCTCCTCTGCAAGCAAGTGTCTGTTCGGGTGTCCACGTTTGTGGCTCCCTACAAAGAATTGGGTACAGAAAAAAGAGAGAAAAGAAAACGCTAGAAGTTTATACGTAAGCTATTTGCAAGTAACATACATTAAAATGATAATAAAAAGTTTCTTATAATATTGAAATAATAACTAGGCCTTCTTGATTTTTGTATTGCCTTTCTGAACTGCGAAAACGCAGCTGAAGTGGAGAACGAAAGCTTATTCAAAAGAAAATCTCTTCAAACATAAATTTGTGTAAAATAAACCAAAGATCTTCTGGCGCCAAATTATCTGTATTTTAGTTTGAAACAAACACGATATGGTTTATTTTTTTCAGTGCACTTCGGAGTGTAAAATAAACTCTGGCGCTTCACGACTCCTTTTTACGAAATAGTAACGTTGCATATTTCAATTGCTGGCAATAATATTTAGGTGCTTGACTATTGGTTAAATAGTTGCGGTCTTTATCATAAACGATTTTGATTCTATAGAAATTGTTCCTCAAACTTTTGACTGATTAATTCCCAATCAGCTCCTTTTATTCTTAATTGATTTTTTATTACTCCATACTGAAGTCTATTCAGGAAATAATACCATCGCCATTTACGTTCAAATTATGTGCAAATATTTCAAAAATTATAAAAATACTTTATTTATTCAAGTTTTGTCACTAAGCCAATATTATTTCTTATCAAACAAGTCTGTGGTAGACCTTGGCAGTATCAGAGTACTTGAAATTTAACGAAATGTCACGTGTGTATTTATATGCCATGCAAAATATCTAAGTTGGGAAGTACAGGTAACTGACATACATACATACATACATACAAGTATGTAAGTATGCATTACTTGCTCGATAAGCTTGTGGTAAGCTAAGCTATTTAGTTTAGTTATTTTAGTTTAAAAGAGATCGCGGAAGTATCACTGTGTGTGGATTGGCTGATAGCAATTAAGCATATTAATTGTGTGGAAGGTGAATGCAGATAGACGATTTCCTGTTATAAACATAACAAAATACAAAACAATAAATTTGTTTAAATACTTTACTGCATTCTTTTGGTTCTTAATTTATTTTTGTAAGTGAAGAACTAGTTTGCCTTCAAATATTTAGAATGGCCTTAGCTATTATTTTTTAAGTTGCCTGCGATAACTGTGGGTCAAATCTTACGATGTTGTAACTACCGTTGTATTATACCGTTCTCTTGAGCACCTAAATACATGAACTACTCGACTCAACTCAATTAAACTGATCACTCAATGACAAGAGATGATCTCAAAGGCTTTGCTGCTGCTCATAGATTCTGTATAGTTTTGTTTTTATATACTTATTTGCCGCATGACATTTTTATCTAATCTTTACTGTCCAATATACATACATATGCGGACACTTATGCACACAAGTGTGACGCTTAATACACCTGAGAATTTTGAAGCTCACTCACGAGCTGCTTCACAAATGTCAATTACAATCTGATTTAGCTTTCTTTCTAAAGGCAGCTGATTGGCTATCTTTCGAGTTTTTTTTTTTTTTTGTTGAGTTGAAAGTATTCTCATGCGAGTATTTAGATATTTAAAGCATATTTTTCATGATGGTTCCAAAAAATTTAAATGTATACATACTCGTATATACGTCTTGATACTCTGTGAGGAGTACACAACGACCTGACGTCAAACAAATTAGAGTAACAAAGCCTCGCGGAAGTTGTGCTCACAAGTGGCAAGTGATAACTCGATTAGTCGAATTATTCGAATAATGCCCCGCATACTTTTATTATACTTAGTCATATTATCATAAACTATTGGAATAAAACTTTGATTTTGCCTGTGGCTATAAATACAAAAAGAAACAAATATTAAAATATCTGCATTTCCTATCAGCAATGAAGCATTCAATAAACCATATCAATAAAGCCAAATTGTGAGCAAAGTTATAAAAAAAAAAAATACGTAGATGAGTTAGCGGCAAGTTTGTACTAAAATATATGTGTATATACATATTCATATATACATATAGATATAAGTAAACTTCCCATGAAACTGATTAAATGAAATCTTTACGTTTATTTATTATGCCGGTATTTAGCTGATAAGTTGGTTAAATATGTACGTGTGCGTATATGTATGTAGCAAAATGTGCTGCAAAATACTTTTCTGACACGGCTTTGTACGTTCATTGATAGAGTTTTACACTCAATGAGCGAATGATTTCAGTCTCTGAATTTGTGTAATATGTACTTCGGTCATTTAACAATACTTATCTTATTTAATTTGCGATGATACTTACGAATTTTCTACGAGTTTTTATAAGTAGAGTAATTATTTGCAATTAGGCATTTGAGGACTTTTTTGAGTGTTGGATTCCGACTATTAATTAGGTACTCTAAGCTAATTAATTTTATAAGTGCGCCATCTATATCAAATGCACTGTGTTTAAATTTTTGATGAATATTGCATTTACTAGTTACATTTGTTTGAGCTGGAAGTTTCACTCGCAGTGTTTAATTTAATTTAAAAAAAAATCATAAATTATGACCACAAAACTACAAAGGTACTAAGCAAAACGATTACCAAAATGCAAAGATCAGCTGATAATTTTATTCATTTATTTAGTCATAATGTAACAAAAGGTCACTTACAGACTATGAAGAAAATATGAAAACCTCAGCTAAGAGTATTTAATGCAAACAAATTTTAGTATTTCAGAAATAAAATTTTGATTCAGATTAACTATAAAATTCATTTAAAAAAAGCACAAATTCAGATTTAAAGGAGAAGTAAGCGACTATAGAATTTGAGAAGGAATTTTAAGAAAAAAAATGTTCATTATTCCGAAGACAGCGTCCAGGTATATGGAAGTTTATGCGTTCTAGAAGAATTGGGCAGTCAATTATCCCATTAATAATATCAATTAACAATTATATTTGATTTTTATCTAAATAACAGTTATTTTTGATTTTCATAATATATGTATCTATTACATAACAGCTATTGAAGACTTTATTTTAAAAAAGTCATCGATAAAAATCAGTTACCGACTTTTATTTTTTAAGTCATACTTAGTAAGTAGGCATTATCATTTTTCGCAGGTAAGAATGTGTTGGAGACTTTTATAAGAATGATTTTAAAAACAAAAGTCAATGACTGATTTATATTGATGACTTTTATAAATAAAAGTCTTCAATAACTGTTATCTAAGATATATAATTTAAAAATCAAAAATAAGTGTTATTTACAGATTATTTAGATAAAAATAAATGCTATTTTGGATTCATAAAATAAAAATCAGAAAAAACTGTTATTTAAGGAGTAATTAAATAAAGTCAAAAAATGATTGTTAAAGAGCGTTTTTTTTAAATAAAAGTAGTAATTGTTACGGTCCCTGGTTTGATCTATTTTGCTTGCTGGAAGCTGTATTTGAAGCATATTGTTGCACGTTAAGGAATCGCATTTCGAATTTATCAGGTCATGACTAATACGTCGACAAATAATACGAGATTGTTATGCTTTACCTTTTTCTGACATAAACATTTTGTTGGTTAATTATTTTATTAATCGGCCAGCAGCCGTTATGTTCTCCACTGTTGTGATCATAGTTTAAGTTATAAAAATATAAATAAACGTTTGCACCGCACCTGTGATACATACGTACTTTTAGCAGAAAAACGCGAACAATTTACTCCGACCTTTTAGTGGGAAGCTGCACTGTGATTTCATTACCGTTTTGAAACTAGTGGGAAACGGCTGTAAAGCGATGCAGTTGGGGAGTACTTACCTGAGTACAGAAGCAGCGAGAGTGATGATTTGGTAACTCGCGAAAAAGCGAGCCAACTCAAAACCTCAAAAGCATACTTTTTCAGAGTACAAGAGGACAGTTCCAAACAAAGCTTTTTACTTGGACTAATATCATGCCACTCTCACCTAATTTTACGTAAAACGTGACAGTCAGATTATCTGCTGCACATTTACTAATAAAACATATTAAAGCTTAAACAGACGGCAGCATTGATCCCGATTAACTCGGTCTTAATGCGGATCAACTGCAGTTAATTCCCGAGTTGATCCGGATCAACGCTGCCGTCTGTTTAGGCTTTAAAGCTCATGTGCCTGCGTGCATGCATTTTTTAAGCTCAGCGCCTGTCCAACAAACATTCACACTCACTTTCCCACAAATGAGCGCGCCCAACTACGAGCACACACATACATACATACAAATGTACCCTATGCGGGCGTTCAATTGTAAACTCATTCATTGAATTGGGGAAATTAAATCTCTTCTGACATGTTTTTTTTTTAATTAAATTGAGACATATTAAATTTATTAGAAATTACGTCGTGGCCTGCTTGAGCTCATCACCGCGTCCAAAGTTCAGTCAGCCACCAGTGTGCGCTTGTGAATCCTGTAGTAATCACAACAATGTTTTTTTTTTATTTTAAAATTGTTTCTGTTTTTATTTGGAAATTAATTAAAATATTTCGCTTTCGGACAATGCTTAGTAAAAGGCTTGCGGTTTAAATAAACCTACAGTGGATAATTGGGGATTGGGTTAACTTATCTACTTGGCATCCGCCAGATAACACGTTTCGCATGTAAGCAGATATGTATTGCATTTCATTTTTGAATTTCACACAAATCTCTGCGCATAATTTAAATAAATTGGCTCGGCCGTGAACGCAAAAAAAATCAGTACGATCACTGTAAATGTTCTTGTTGAGTCGCGCACCTCCGGTGAAATCAGTCGCGTAAGTTAGGTCGTCGTCATAGGTACCTGGAAAGTGTTGGGGGTTTTCGCAAAATTTTTTAACAAATTTGTATTTCTGCGGTACCGTATCCTCGAGATTGGGAGAGAAATTCGCGAGACAAAAGTTTTTTAGTATAATTAAAAATGCCAATGGGCCAAGAAGAAGAGGTGAGTAACTTCCAATGTGTGCAGTTGTAAAGCGTACAACTTAAAAGAAAAAAATAAATAAAAATCAACAAATTTCTACAGCTTAAGTTAACAACATCAGTAAATATCATATCTGGCATACCGGTGCTTTGACTCAAAACAAATGTCGAAATGTAAAAAAGAAAAATTCTGCGAACAATGAAATTTGCTGACTTAATGCCAATTGTGTGAAATTTAATCTGCGCGTTTTATTTTTTTTTTGCAATAATATTTACCCTTTACGCTGTTAAATGGCATTCTCAAGTAGCACACTGGTGTATAACTTGGTGTAAATTTACGAATTTTGGTATAAATCTGACTAATTGTACCAAAATTCACAAATTTATACCAAGTTATACACCAGTGTGCTACTTGAGTTGCGTTTCATTTTTAGGTTGGTGGTTCGAATTGATATATTTTTTTTTTTGCTTAAGCTTTCAAATAAACTATAGAAGTGACACGGAACTTGATATAGTTTTAAGCGTTGACGAGATACGCATCTTCACTAATTGGCCTGGAACAGGATCAAGCGTGTTTACAACTCCGTTAGCTAATGTATGTAGCTCTAGAAATACTCCATTAGAGTGCCAAATAGAAATTTCGGATTGTTAAAAAAAATATGTGGCGATTAGTCTGAGGAATCCTCTCCCGGGTGTGGGTGCCCTGCGAGTGAACTCTTAACTGGAGCTGCCCGTTTAACCTAAATTAGATTAAGTCAGCTTTCGATTAGCGATAATCTCAATATTTCAAGAAAGTCGTTAAGGCGTGCCTATTTTTAACCGACTTCCAAAAAAGGAGGAGGTTATCAGTTCGTCGGAATATTTTTTTTTTTTTATATATGTTACCGCATAACTTTGGACCACGTCAACCGATTTCGATAATTCTTTTTGCAAAAGGAAAGGTAGTGTGTCAGAGGTGGTCCCATACTAATCTGGTTAAGATCCGATCAGCGGATCATGAGATATATATATATAATTTTTTTTTTATATGAGTGTTGAAGTCGGTTTTTTTTGTTAAAAATTACTTGTTTGGCTGTGCTGAGTTAATAGAAAGAAAGCGTAGCTCATCTAGTTAAGATAGTCTTTCGCACGGCATTCAAGATAAGATATGTAGATTGACGGCTATTGACTAGTTGAGATAAATTGGCGCGGACCCATCACATATCTACATACATATATGGAGTCCACCTCCGCTGCTTGATTATGAATATGTTTCTACCAAATTCTGCATTGCATGAAGGGTATATCGATTGATTTAGAAAACTTCTCTTCCTTTTTTTCAATTCCCCTTAATTATGCTCGTTATTTTTGCAAATATATATAATTATTTCTTATTATTTTAATTTTTTACTGGCTGCATATAAACTGGATTTTTTCGCGACTATTGACTTCTCAACGTTGGCTGATTGTTTGGTGCGAGTCATGGAGATGACTTTCATAATTACATTAGTATGCATGTATGTATGTATTTACTTATTGCGGTTGAGAGCGATAACTTCAACGCATTATAAAAAAACATTAGTAATAAAAGTAAACAAAATATGAATAGAAGAATTAACATTTTGCATAAAGTTTTGTTTATTTGTTTTGCCGAATGATGTCATTGGTAATATTGCGAATAGTTTGGGGGAATAAAGAAAAACAAAAAAAAAAGTAAAAAGGAAATCGTTTTAACAAAACTTTTATTTAACATGTGCATTAAAATAAATAAAGTCCGTTCAGAATTTTTTAAGGTTACTCAAAGCTAAAAATAAAATTTGCCTTACAATTTTTTTCACATACATTTTATTCTAAATATTTTTTTTCAAACATGCTGTATTTGACCTAAACAATAAAACAAAAAAAATTTGTTGGCCGAGCAGAGCCTTCTTACATTTACTGGAATAATCGAAATACTTCCCAAGCAAAAGTTTAATCATTTCTGGCAAGCTTTGATTTAGTGACATTAAGGTGGTACGTTAGGGGAGATCTGATGGCTAAGTATTAAAGCGGGGTAATTGAGGTCTGTGAACTTTGATACAACAAAATTTTCGCCTCGAGACAATAATATCGATACAAAACAATTTTCGATTGTACATAAATTCCGAAGATATGACGACCCCCTACATTCGAGGCAAAAAAAGTTTATTTCGAAATTGCCTTGAGAAAATACTTTAGAATCAGGGGTGTACGGCGAACTTTTTCTCTAGTACCATCTAATGTACATTACGGTGAATCACTCTTCACAAAAAAAAAATCGGTATTGGTTTCAATCGGAAATAGAAAATTTATTATATTTTAAGTCTTCCGCCAAAATATTTTAAGGTCTGCATAAAAATTCCTAAAAATTTTATTAACAGAATCAAAATAACGAGATTTTCGGAGGATTATCAAATGGGTCCAGCTCACGTAAATCTTAATAATTTTCCGAAATATTTTAGCGGAGGTCTTCAAATATAGATAATAAATTTTATAATCTTGATGGAATACCCGCAACTTTTTTTGATGATGCACCGTAATGTACATGCATAGCGAGTTAAATAAAAGCTTGAAAAGGGGAATGGATGATATGCTCGTTTTGTATAATTGAATTGATATTAAGATAAATAAATTCTTATAATTTCCGCATTTAAAGAAAATTTCTTTGCGCAATAAAGTGGAATTTGTTGATTTTTTTTTATAGAGAATGAGGGAAAATCATGGCCTGAAATCGCAAATGGCGTTTGAAAATTGATTTCGGTTTGCTACCACTTCATTTCAGGTTGTAGCTTTGTAACGTCGGTTAAAATTTTTGAAAGTATCCAGATAGGGAAAGATCTCGACACCAATATAAACCCGATACAAAATTTACGAAATCGAGAATAAAAAAGATATGGATCGTAATAACAGTATCAATACAAAAAACGGAATTTTGTATAATTTTAAATTTAGATTGGTCGTCGAGGGCATGAATCACGGAACTTTGGAACGATAGTCGTTCAAACGATACTGACTGTTGCTGTTACGTGTTACTGTTACGTGAAGCAAAATTGGAATCGAGTTGACTATATGAAGCAAGAAAATCTCAACACGATATCGTCCAGGTGATTGTCGTCATACGTGATTCATGCCCAGTTTGAACTTATGTTTTTCTGGAGAACAGAATTACAGACAGTTTAAATAAATAACATTTTTATTTGAATAAAAACTGGTTTAATTTGCAAAATCAATTTTCATTAATTGCAACTGAAAACACTGGTCACACGCGAAGCGGACTGTGCGAATTAATTGATAAACAAAGTTTATTGCATTCATTTTGTGTACCGACTACGTCATAGCCCCAGTTCGGGAATTACCGAATTACAATAACAATTTCGAATGAGAACGTGAAATGTGTTTTAATTAACTGATTCGCACATTAAATAAATCCGACACATTTACATGTTGACATTCACTACTCACTCACCCAGGTGTACATCTGAGCGTAAATACAATCACTCATTCGCATTGACACATACATACATTACTCTGCAGGAAAAAAAATTATCAATTGATAAAAAATAACGCACTTGTAGTTAGCTTCTTGCGGGATTTCTATAAAATATATAACTTGTAGTTAGCTACATAAAGCTAACTTTAAACTGGTTGACAAGTAATGCAGGAGTAATCAGGCGCAATCGGGAGATTATTTTCTTTAAACGTGTTTCCATTTAAATATCCTGCACTTCGCAAATACATTTTCGAATTGAGGACAAATGAAAGGAAGATCGAAATTTCATATTCTCATTTTGAAGTTATCCCTGACGAAGTTCGAATATGGGACACCTAACAATAAAATAAAGTAAAAAAAAAAAATAAAAAAATATTTTGTTTTTCCTATTGATATTTTATGTTCAAAAGTAGTTAGTTACAAGTTAGCTACATCAAATGCAGAGGTAACCACCCTTGACTATTTCGCGGCCATCGCCATACAGATAATAAGTGACTTTTAGCTCCTTCCTAATTAACTTAAAGTTAGCTTATAGTTAGATACATTTCATGCAGGGTAGCTACTGCCGCCTCAGTGTGTGTGTGTGCTACTGGTTAATCAATCATTTAACGATTAGTTCATTGCGCTCATGCGCATGCGCCAAGGATGCATTTACAAAAGCGGATTGTTTTATTTTTTATTTTTAGCCAATTCAAGTGAAATGTTTTATTTTCTTCACAGTGACTGCATAATTTGTTTACTGTTCCTCGAAAAATAGTTAATGAAAGCAAGTATGTAAA
>NW_023458566.1:20896989-20901510 GCF_013731165.1 Rhagoletis pomonella | reverse complement strand
TTGTTTACTGTTCCTCGAAAAATAGTTAATGAAAGCAAGTATGTAAATATGTACATGCATACATATAAATATGTAAGTGCGGAATTGGAAAAATGTTCACGTTTTTGTGACTGAATTTTACTTAACGCGTAAAAAATGTAATGGCACAGTAATCTAAATTCAGCGCACATCTCGCCCAAAATCGTGTTAATCCCCGCCTACTAGGCTAGCCTGGTGTCATACCGATTTACATATATATTTGTACATTAATGCATATTCACTTCACATATTTGAGTATGCACGTATGTACGTACGTATGCAACTATTGTAGATTTATGCCATTAATTCTGCTGCCTAATTGTGTGAGTGGGAGTTTCAAGTGCAACTAGCAACGTCCGCCTGCACCTCCATCTCCCCTGCACCACCCAGCTTTCGTTGGCCTCGCCCGAATGTAGTTGTGCTCATTTTCGAGAATTCAAATTCTATTGCACGCGTACAAGTGTACCTACCTACCTACTCACACGAAACACAATATCACAGCTGTTGCATCTATCTAACAAAATCTGTAATTGCAACGCTTTGACGCAGCATTGCATTTTGTGCTAATTTAGGAATGGAATAAAGTGCAATTTACATAAATGCCTTTGTTGGTTTTATGTGGGCGTTGGACTTGATTTTATTGTTGTTATTAAGCCTTCAAGGTTTAGAGAAATGCATTAAATGGAATGGGGGGGGGGGGGCGCGATAATAGAAAAGGGTGGGCGAAGAAATTTGAGAAATTTCTCTTACCTCACCTGGCAAGTGGCAAAGGAGAGTGCTTAGCATGGCGTGATTTCTGTACTCAACATTCCAATGGCAAACAGGCTGATTTCCTCCTAAAGATAAAGACAAATGTTAATTACAACAAGTAAGAAAGTCTAAGTTCGGGCGGAGCCGAACATTAAATACCCGGCGCAAGTATTAAATATATGTTTTTTCACCTTTCCGAAACCTTCCGCTAGATGGTAAGCCGGGGTGTATCAATTTTGAGTAAATTAGCGTCCTTCAATTTCGAAATATTGAAGTTTCAAGCATTTCTGAAATTTACCGTTATATGAGAAGCGGCCGTTTTTTTAGTCCGATTTCAATAATTTTCAACGTTTTGCTTATATGTGGCAAGCACAATAACCACACCGAGTTTGGTACAAATTGGTAGAACGGTTACCGATATACATATATGTGATCATAAGTGGGCGGTGCCATGCCCATTTTCCAAAATTTTACCATAAACGTATTTCTTGGTAAAGAATTGTTGCAAGTATCAATTTTGAATAAATTAGCTTCAATATTTACTGATTTATCGAAGATTTTGTATTTCTCTAAATTACCGTTATATGGGATGTGGGCGTGGTTATTGTCCGATTTTAAAAAGTTTCGGCCATTTGGTATGCTGTACCAGGGCCAACAACTGTGCCAAGTTTGGAAGAAATTGGTGCAGCGGTTACGAAGATATACACATGTAACCATAAGTGGGCGTGGCTACGCCCATTTTCCAAAAATTTATAATATTCTTATTTTTCGTCGAAAAATTATTGTAAATATCAATTTTGAGCGAATAATCTCCAGTAGTTACTAAAATATCGCAGTTTTCGTATTTCTGAAAATTACCGTTATATGGGAAGTAGGCGTGGTTATTGAGCGATTTTAAAAATTTTCGGCCATTTAGTATGTTGTGCGAAGGCCAACAACTGTGCCAAGTTTGGAAGAAATTGGTGCAGCGGTTACCAAGATATACGCATATAACCATAAGTGGGCGTGGCTACGCCCATTTTCCAAAAATTTATAATATTCTTATTTTTCGTCTAAAACTTATTATAAATATCAATTTTGAGTGAATTATCTTTAGTAGTTACTAAAATATCGCAGTTTTCGTATTTCTGGAAATTACCGTTATATGGGAAGTGGGCGTGGTTAAAGTCCGATTTCGCCCATTTTCAATACCAACCTACCTTGGATTAAGGGAAACCTACATACCAAATTTCGTTAAGATATCTCAATTTTTGCTCGAGTTATCGTGTACACGGACAGACGGACAGACGGACAGACGGACAGACGGACAGACGGACAGACGGACGGACAGACAGACATGGCTTAATCGATTTCTTTTTTCATCCTGATCATTTATGTATACATTTGTCTATATCTATCTCGATTCGTTTTGGCTGTTACAAACAACCGTTATGTGAACAAAATTAATATACCCTTGTGCACAAGTGCGCTCGGGTATAAAAAGAAATGGAAGCAGTGCGTCAAGAGTAATTATACTAACTGTAGTAATTGTGAAGGAAGAACTGAAATTAGAATGCAAAATAATTACAAGGCGGATTTATTAGGATGGATTAGCTTTAAAACTACGTTCCGGGGTGACATTCGAAACTTGTATTTATGCTATACATACGGTGACCATATTAACCAACGTAAAATAAAGGACATATTTTTCTAAATGATTTGGAAATACCTACATACAACTTGTATGATAAAAGTACCTTGCGCATATCGTAATTTAAGTCAAATATTTACCAGTTAATTATATTATTTAATTGTATAAGTTCCCCCTGCTGTAGCGAAAAATGAAAGCAAATCCTTTTCAAGGACTTCGCCATCCTGTGCTACCAAAATGCATTTACCATAATTCATACTGCACGACGAAACCAGCACACAGCGGTTAAAAATTGGAACTCAATGTTCATAATCCACCGGATATTTATTTTGGTGAACATTTTTTTATAACATTTCAAAATTTTTTTGTGTATTTTTTTGTTTTAGGAGAACCATACAAATGTTTTCAGCTAGCTTTTGTTATGTAACATTTATTAACTGGAACAGGAGAATACATTTTCTTCAAAACTGCTACTTTTTGTACATTTTGCACTAAAAAATTTAATATAATCAAATTAAAATTCAGAAAGCAGGCTCAACTGGTCTCTTGCAAATATTGTAAGCTTTCATAAAACATAACAATTAATCAAATTAAGCGAAAAATGAAGTGAATGAATGCCAATTTTGAACCACTGTACAGCAGGGGGTGGAACTAGAAACTCAGCGTGCAACACGATCCTGGGCACAACTTTCCCTGTGCTTTATAGATTGTACAAAGATTACCGATTGAATAGAAACCCTTAAGTGGGGTGCGAAACGAACTGGCGAAAGTTTTCAGTATATTTTATAAGGAACATTTTTATTTTTCATATTCTGCGTTTAAAAATTTACTTCTGAAAAATGCACAAAAGGCGTCCTTTATTTTGAAAAAAATTATAAAGGACAGGGGGTTAAAATAAAGGACTGTCCTTTAAAATAAAGGACGGATGGTCACCGTAGCTATACACAATTTTCACAATCTACTATCTTTATAACTTATATAATTTTTTTTATAGAAAATTGTAATAAACAATAATGCTGCATTTCAACTAAGCATTAAATGGCAAAAATGACAAATGACAAAGTCGGGTATTAAAAAATAATCGTGTCATTACATTAAAAAAATAGTCATAAAGTTCATTTTCACATGGCATTTTTTAAAATGGCAGACAGTTTTTTGTCATTTTAATGCTTAGTGGAAATTCGGCATAACCCAAAAATAAAATACCTTAATTGTTGCAAACAAATAAATTTGGTATTTATGAATGAAAATGGTTAGTCATAGAAAAGCTGTCTTCTTCTTGTAGTACTTTTTTTATAAATAGCGATATGTATGTATGTATTTGATAAACAATCACTGCTCCAACTTGCTAACTGCTGGTGGAGCAAGGCATTAAGCTCTGAAAGCTTGCGATCAGTAAGTATGTTCGTGTCACATTTTTTGATGTTTGGGTAGCAAAGCAGTTGCTTCACAAACTTACATTAACGTAGCATACTCTTAGGCGCAAGTGTATCACAAAGAAATCAAGCAGAGTGGTGAGTTTGGCGATCGTTGTGTCAGTCCACCATACTGTAGCGGAAGCGGATGCGCAATGAAACGAAAGCGCGCAAAAGGGGTGGGAGAACGGTTGATAACAGCAGGCAGCGAAGGGTGGCTTCTATGTCGCGCGCCTATAATTTATTTGTATTTAAAAAAGTTCGATTTTTTCTTCGCCTAATTAGCGTTTATTAAATTTCTTTTTACCTCTTATCTCTGATGAATTTCAGGCACATTTAGTTTAAATTTAATTAACTCTTATTAATCGCCATCGATATATGTACATATTTATTTACATACATACATATATAAGGCAAGTTAAATTAAGACTGTGCGCAATTTCCATTGAATTTATTTGAACTTTTTACTTACATAAATGAGCTGCATGCAGGGCGTATCTAAACTTTTCTAGTTTTAATCAAGCAACGATGTTATAAATCATGTAGAACATTATTGTTTCCCCCCACGTACATACACACACACATACACACACACACACACACATGTATATTTACATTATTTGTAACAAACGCGTGTACGAGCGAGCGAAATCAATAAAGAAATCAGCATCTCTGAATGAAGCACATTTTATGCGTAAACTTTTTTTT
>NW_023458566.1:20894755-20896889 GCF_013731165.1 Rhagoletis pomonella | reverse complement strand
TTGTTTACTGTTCCTCGAAAAATAGTTAATGAAAGCAAGTATGTAAAAATGTACATGCATACATATAAATATGTAAGTGCGGAATTGGAAAAATGTTCACGTTTTTGTGACTGAATTTTACTTACGCGTAAAAAAAATGTAATGGCAGTAATCTAAATTCAGCGCACATCTCGCCCAAAATCGTGTTAATCCCCGCCTACTAGGCTAGCCTGGTGTCATACCGATTTACATATATATTTGTACATTAATGCATATTCACTTCACATATTTGAGTATGCACGTATGTACGTATGTATGCAACTATTGTAGATTTATGCCATTAATTCTGCTGCCTAATTGTGTGAGTGGGAGTTTCAAGTGCAACTAGCAACGTCCGCCTGCACCACCCTGCTTTCGTTGGCCTCGCCCGAATGTAGTTGTGCTCATTTTCGAGAATTCAAATTCAATTGCACGCGTACAAGTGTACCTACCTTCCCGCTCACACAAAACACAATATCACAGCTGTTGCATCTATCTAACAAAATCTGTAATTGCAACGCTTAGACGCAGCATTGCATTTTTTGCTAATTTAGGAATGGAATAAAGTGCAATAATATATGTAAATGCCTTTGTTGGTTTTATGTGGGCGTTGGACTTGATTTTATTGTTGTTATTAAGCCTTCAAGGTTTAGAGAAATGCATTAAATGGAACGGAGGGGGGGGGGGCGATAATAGAAAAGAGTGGGCGAAGAAATTTGAGATTTCTCTTACCTCACCTGGCAAGTGGGAAAGGAGAGAGCTTAGCATGGCGTGATTTCTGTACTCAACATTCCAATGGCAATCAGACTGATTTCCTCATACAGATAAAGACAAATGTTAATTACAAAAAGAAATGGAAGTAGTGCGTCAAGAGTAATTATACTAACTGTAGTAATTGTGAAGGAAGAACTGAAATTAGAATACAAAATAATTACAAGGCGGATTTATTAGGATGTAGCTTTGAAACTACGCTGCGAGGTGACATTCGAAACTTGTATTTATGCTATACACAATTTTCACAATCTACTATCTTTATAACTTATATAATTTTTTTATAGAAAATTGTAATAAACAAAAATGATAAAGTCGGGCATTAAAAAATAATCGTGTCATTACATTCAAAAAATAGTCATTAAGTTCATTTCCACATGGCATTTTTTAAAATGGCAGACAGTTTTTGTCATTTCAATGCTTAGTGGAAATTCGGCATAACCCAAAAATAAAATACCTTAATTGTTGCAAACAAATAAATTTGGTATTTATGAATGAAAATGGTTAGTCATAGAAAAGCTGTCTTCTTCTTGTAGTACTTTTTTATAAATAGCGATATGTATGTATGTATTTGATAAACAATCACTGCTCCAACTTGCTAACTGCTGGTGGAGCAAGGCATTCAGCTCTGAAAGCTTGCGATCAGTTGCTTCACAAACTTACATTAACGTAGCATACTCTTAGGCGCAAGTGTATCACAAAGAAATCAAGCAGAGTGGTGAGTTTGACGATCGGTGTGTGCCAGTCCACCATACTGTAGCGGAAGCGGATGCGCAATGAAACGAAAGCGCGCAAAAGGGGTGGGAGAACGGTAGATAACAGCAGGCAGCGAAGAGTGGCTTCTATGTCGCGCACCCATATTTTATTTGTACTTAAAAAATTCCGTTTTTTTCTTTGCCTAATTAGCGTTATCAAATTTCTTTTTACCTCTTATCTCTGATTAATTTCAGGCACATTTAGTTTAAATTTAATTAACTCTTATTAATCGCCATCGATATATGTACATATTTATTTACAGAGGTATATAAAGCAAGTTAAATTAAGACTGTGCGCAATTTCCATTGAATTTATTTGAACTTTTTACTTACATAAATGAGCTGCATGCAGGGCGTATCTAAACTTTTCTAGTTTTAATCAAGCAACGATGTTATAAACCATGTAGAACATTATTGTTTCCCCCCACGTACATACACACACACACACACACACACACACACATGTATATTTACATTATTTGTAACAAACGCGTGTACGAGCGAGCGAAATCAATAAAGAAATCAGCATCTCTGAATGAAGCGCATTTTATGCGTAAACTTTTTTTTCTTAAATGTTACGGCATTGACAT
>NW_023458566.1:20886979-20894655 GCF_013731165.1 Rhagoletis pomonella | reverse complement strand
TTTTTTTTCTTAAATGTTACGGCATTGACATTGAACCTGTAGCGGCGGCAATTATGAAATGTACATATGTATGTATATAAATGATGTGAGTGGGGTCAATGTTGCAAAAATTTATTTTAGTTATAGAAGAGGAAAAGTGAGATTTTAATAATAGTTGCTGAATATTAGCCTGCTTATTTATATGATTCAAAGTTAACAAAAAGGCAGCCGTATTTAAACGATCACAAGTAGATGAAATGAAAAACTTTCAAAATTAAAGTCAAAACTTTTTTTACAAGCTTATATTTAACTTACACAGATATGTACATATGTATGTACATTAGACTTCGCCTTAGTTGTATGGCGAAAATTTGTTGTTGTGCCCTGCGAAAAAATTTTAAAATCGGATAACGTAACGACGTGCCTCAAAGGCCCTGAAATTCACCTTTTTCATGAAATGTTTCAAAAAGTAGTCAAAATTGCCTATAACTTTTAAAGGTTTTGAGAAATTAATTTTTAGCCCAGTAAATTTAGATGAAATTGGTACGAAAAAAAAAATAAAAAATTGTAGTAGTGAACTTTTGGTGCAGTTTACTTCTATTTGACACGTAGATCATGGATCCACAGTCTTTCCCCTAAATTTCATGTGGAAATATTCCGCCAACTTGGATTTTAGGTTTTTTAGTTTTCTGCGATTTACAAGCCTATTTTTAATTTTTTTTCGTAAAAAATGGTTTAACACAAATTTGTAGAGAATTTAATTTTCCACATTTTTTAGTAGCCATAGTTGACAAAACTACTTCAAGTGCCATGAAAACATATTACATTTTCCGCTAAATTATAGATAATTTTGATCACTTTGTGAAGAATTCCATTAATTTTCTGAACTTTGGGGTCTTTCAGTTACGACTTTCCGTTATTCGATTTTAAAAAATTTTCGCACGATTTTATGAGCAAATGAAGCTTTCCGGGGGGAGTCTTGCTTTGTTGGACAAATTTGCAAAATAAGGCGCAGTCTAATGTACATACATATCTGTGCAATTTTAGTAAAACAACTTAAGTGACTCTAGAAGGTTTGACTTTGAGCTAAAAAATTAAAAGTTTCGCTTGCAAATCTTTATATTTTTATTAGGTTTATTTAAAAGTGGCATCCCTAACTACACCTATGGCTAGTTAATCGTTGAGATATTGCTTGGAAACGCAACAAAATATTGCTTTAAAAGGAAAATGGTTTATCTCGAGAGAGATTTTTTTTAAATAAAATACTACAGGTATGTATGTATGCTTGAGCCAAATCTTGCAATACATTTTTTATCAACTACCCAACGAGCTAGAGGCTTTAAACTTCAAACTTTCAATATGAATTAATCCGCCTGGTGGCTCGGCATCGATATATATATATATATATCGAAATCATGCATCTATCGTCTGATTTAGTTTATATCCAAAATATATATTACCTGTAACTCCACAAAAAGGTTTGCCGATCGGTGGCGCAAGATATATTTGGAAAACCCGTGTATTTTTGGTCCAATTTAGCTCATATTTATAAAGCTGATTATAAAAATATTTTTTAATATTAACTTATTTAAATTATTTTAGATATATGTTAACAGAGGCTTGTGCACAAATTTTAACCGACTTTACAAAAAGGAGAAGGTTATCAGTTCGTCGGAATATTTTTTTATTTTAATTTTTTATTTTTTATTTTTATGTATGTTACTGCTTTAATTTGGACCACGTTAACCGATTTTATAATTCTTTTTTTTTTTAAGGAAAGGTCTTACCTCACAGGTGGTTCTATAGTAATTTGATTGAAATTCGATCACTAGATCATGAAGAAATTAACGATAACCTTAAATTTTTATATGAGAATTGAAGTCGGTTTTGTTTTTTGCTAAAAAATTACTTGTTAAATTGCAAGTTTATTTAAATTTGAATTTTGATTTTAATTTTTCATTTAAATTAATTATTTAGACATGAAAAAAATTAAAAAATTTAACATCTAACCAATTGATCAAAAATGACCATTTAAAAGAAAAGAAAAACTTTTTTTTAATAAATATGTATGTATGTATTTAAATTAAATTATTTTTCTAAAAGGGCCTAGTTAGATTAAAAAAGTAGGGATTTTGAAAGGAAACTTAAGTTGTAAGGCAATTAAAAACAATAATCTTGCAAGACACATTTGTTGAAACTCAGTGAAGCAACTAAACCTGGCAACACTTTGTATCAGACACAACAAACAAAAAATGAGCGAAAACTTTAAAGTATTTTCGCAGTTCATATTACGGCGCACATTAATTTAAAAACAAAAAATATGTGCAAAAAAAAAAAATTGCGAACGATGCATAAATTGGTTTCGACGACTTTGTCAGCAACAACAACAAAAGCAAAGCAGCAGTAGCAATTATGAAGTGGCACAATATTTCTTTTGCGCATCAAAAAATTGTCAGTTGGGGCGTTGGAAATTGCCAAACGATCGCATAGCGTTATCTATACTATGTACGTTTGTATGTATGTACATATGTATGTACTTATGCTTCTTGCTTTCTCGCACGCGTCATACGCATTCCGGGGAGTTCATTTCGATCATTTCAAATCGATGATGATCAATTTATAGTAATCAAGCAATAATTTTAGAATATTTAAAAATTGACCACGAAAGCTCAAAAATAAAATAGTCGCAGTGGCGCTGTGTCATAGAGTCGTAACGGCATTTATGACGGGGCAAATTAACTGAAATGCGAAATGTCAGCGTTTGACATGTGCAATTGACTGTTAACGAAATTTTTATTTTTTTATTTTTTTTTTTTAAGTAACTCTACAAACTAAATATTGTATATATGTATTTGCATATAACTACATATTTATGTGCATACATATATATGCATTAGTAGATTGTCATCCATCATTTAGACAAATTTATCACGTGCCGGAATGTGGTATGAGGGTGCTGTCGTTGACGTAAAATCATAAAATTTCACGTACTAAATGCATGGGTAAACAGTTCGTAAACGAGAAATTATACATTTCTATAGTACCGATTAGTGAAAAGTTTCCATAAGATCGAAGCAATATATGTACATACATACATAGTATTATTTACAATAAATAAAAGTTTAAATAATGAAAAAATTATGCATGTTAAACCAATCGCCATTTTATTTATTTTATTTTCTTAGTTAACAGCTCTTTTTAGAATTTTCATCGATCGTATGTGGATGGCTTTGATGAACTCTATTAAAAATATTTAACTAAAATTTCTACAAATGATTCGTAGATCATTCCAAGGAGAAGTAGAAAGAAGCTCAAAAGTCTAAGAATGTATGCCAAAGCACATCCAACGTCTATCGCTAATGATATCGCAATCAGATTGCAGAGAACAATTTGCTTTGTGTTCTTAAGCTAAAGGTTACGCCTCCTACAGGAAAACGAAAACATAGTCTCCTTGCAGGACTCGAATACTAGTTGGCTTTATGTATTTATGTATGATCCTCGCGAACTTCAGTCCACTTAGCAAATATTTAAAAACTGAGCTTGACTATTGAATATTGTTTGTACTCGGACGTAGTTTGTGGTTGTAGGATCATAAAAAAGGGGTTTTGGGGAACAGCTAGAAGGACAATTCTTGGCCAGAAGTAGATTTGTTCGGTTACGTAGACTCGAATGTCCTGGTAATGACACTCAGAAGCATAATAGTCTAGCCTACAAAGGTTTTCCCGTTAAAAAATCATAAACAGTTAGGGTAGGTAGGTAGGTAGGTAGTAAGTGCCAGCAAGTGATCTTCGATTAACACGCATACCCAAACATACCTACATACATACATAAGTACTTTTACTCACGTACATTTACCAGCGTCCATACATAAATACAAATATATATGTACATATACATATATTCATAAGACTGACGCCGTGCTAATCGGCCGCGCATGTAAAGGAATTATGGAAAATTTTATGAATGAGTGAGCCAACTTTTTTTCGATTTCGCACAATTAACGAATATGTGTGTAAATGCACAGGAAAAAGATGAGTGCGTATACCCTGCTGGAATTGGTTGTTGGTTTCTTGAATATAAATTTGAACTTATGAATAATTCATGGTCCTCACAACAAAAGAAGCAACAGCATTGGTTTTTTTCCACTGGCCCAACATATTCATACTTACAAAAATATTTTGATATTTAATATTTACTTTTTTTTTAACACATAATAAATATTTTAAAATTTATCTATAGCTTAAAATTTGCTGATTAAGCAGTTGACTCAGTTATTGGTATTCATAACTGTCGATACATTTGGTTGATTTATAGTCTGAAGTCTGTTAAAAAAAAAGTGGATTGGTACGGAATATATGTATGTATAAATGTACATATGCACATACATATGTGGGTATTTGGGTGTCCTTACTTAGAAAGTTACTAATTAAATTTAATTCCATTTAATGTATTGGACGAGTCAGCTGCCGATTGATATTTGTTCGTCCCTACTTATTTGTGTATGTCACCCACATGTGTATGTACATATTTATGTACATTTGTATGTATATTTATACAAATACATTTTCACGACGTTCTTCTACTCATAAATACTATCTATTGTTCTTGACAAACAGAAGGCATTTCAGTATTCAAATTAAGTGCGATTATTTCTATTGATAAGATATTGCCTGCCGCTCATTACGGCGACGGATGCTTGAGGGGTGGCCGGGGGAAAAAAAAGCGACAAACATAAGCAAATATTTTAATGTCTTTACGACAGGTTGAATTTCAATGTAAAGAAATGATTGTGAAATAGCATTCGATGTGAGAATACTCATTCTAGAAAAACGACGAGTTTAACTTTGTCTCGACTTCCCTTTGCAAACGAAAGCAAAATATACTTTCAACTGTATTTTGTGTTTTGTATATTTTGTATCTGAACCATCGACATTACCGCATCGACCGCTACCCTTAAAAAAATTGGGTCTGCATACATTTTTGCTAAGTATTTGGCCGGGCTTCTTCTCGATTGTCATTCCCATTACCGTTAGTCAGCGGCATTACCATTCGCTTCAGTATTATTCAGTATTATTTCTACAATTACCATTACAATTATTATTACCATAACGATTACTATAACCATTACCATTATTATTTCCATTACCTTTAACATTACCATTACCATTAGATACACTTACCATTACTATTAACATTACCATTTCCACAATCATAACCATTACCATTACAAGTCCATTGCCATTACCATTACAACACAAATACATATATGTATGTATGTAAATATGTATGCAATATATTATAATTAATTGTGCTTTTATTTATTTGTACATACATACATATATCAATATGTATATGTAGTATATGTACTATGAAAGCATTCATGTAACATGAAAGTATTTTAGTCACACAAGTGAGAGCTATTATTAGAGTTGCAACTGCAACAAAAGAAATTAAGTATAATGAATGAAACGCACAGTGCTAGACTCTCTCTTTACTCGCAATAAAATAGCTTCCAAATACGATTACATGTTCAGATACTTATGCAGTACTAAAGGTATGCACTTAAAACAACAACGAACACTGCAACCAATGCACTAACAACTCCAAATAAAAATAATAAAAAAGTAGATACTTATGTACGTACATACATACATACGAGCGCAAAAACAAATGTGAGAGTTTCTACCACACTCACAGGCACACAGTGAAGCACACGAGTAAACGAAACGTCAAACCAAATTCATAAGGACTAAATGACAGTCAGTCTCACCCGCCGCACTCACTGACTCGCTCACCGTTACATCCGCCATTCTGACTGACATAAGCGGAAGCAGACTGACTAACGGCGCAACAGACACGACGGTCACTGCAGACGAAACGACAAACAGTCGTTAGTGGTGTCAAGAGCACATACACACACGCACACACCCAACAAAGATGGGAACAATACAGGCAAATAGTCAAACAAATGAATGAGGTGAGGCAGGGTGAGGCAATGGTGGAAACGAACGTACAACCGAACTTTGCGTCGTCACACCGTGCAGTGGAACTGACTAACCAAAAACTAGCAACCAAACGGAGCTCTAGCGGCGGTACTGGTGCTTGTCTGTGTTGGTTAACTGGACGTGTTTGTCGGTGGTGGCGCTCCAGTCTCGGTTCTGGCTCTGGACTCTGATTGCTGCTGGCTGGCGGCGGTTTGCTTGCTTGCTTGCTTGCGTTCGTTCGTCGAAATGGCAATGTTGGCATTCTTGCTTTGAATGTCAAACAGTGCGGTTGTCTCTTTTCGGTGCTCGTAGTTTAACACCAAAAAAGTAAAGCAACAGTTTTATAACAATTACATATATACATAGATATATATATATATATTTTTTTTAAATAATTAAATGCCACACTTTGCAAACGGTTCTAACGAATTATATTCTTAATTTTCATAATCTAAAAATAGGAATTTTTCATTTACATAAATTACAGTACTTAAAAACGCATTCTAAGCGAATCAAAAAAAAGTTTTGTACTGAGCAAAGACTGTTCGACGTTTCTTCGTATAACGATTGATTGCGTAGCTACGCCGCGTAAACGTTTGCATAGTTTAGTTTGGAACATTCTGGAACAGTTTGAAAAGCATTTGAAAACTCGCGGCAGTGCTTTTCAAAACTTAATACATACATGCTTACATACGTACTTAAGTAAAACGCGACATCGTAATAACGCAATTGCATAAGTCGCTTAAGGCTCGTGAAACATACTTAAAAAAAATATTCGGCAAAATATTCGTTTAAGCACTGCGCACGAAATTCGCAACCCATCGGAATTGATTAACGAAAACGCAAACACAGAGGCCGAGTCAGAATCCAAAAGAACATAAAAGTCGAAGAATATCGGATATTGCGTTTGGAATATTGCGGAGCTGTTGTCACCTTTGCGAACATGAGTTTCCACAAGAGTGATTCACGCACGCCGCTGGCGCCAACATCATACACCGTAAGTACTTTCTCATATAAAATATTAATTCAATATCCGCAGCGACTAAATATGCGCACGGAGCGAACTGCTTGAATATAGCTAAAAGTACCCGGTTTGAAGCGATTTGGTGCGCTTTTTTGCAGCGTATCCAATTGTCGATAGCGGTACGCTAAGCACAGCGGGCAGTGCAGCGTTAATTACATGCATACATATCTATGGCTCGAGGCAAGGGGTTTTTAACGTAGTGATATGGCGGGCCTTGATGCCGGCATATAAAATTCAATATTTTATAGCTTACAAGCTCGCTGAGAATAGTAAATGAATGAGCATTTGGTTGCGGAAGTTGAAAAAGTGTGTGGACAAGGAGCGTACGAGTTGTCCAATGGGGAGGCAAAAGAGGGGCTTAATTTAATGAAGCCGAATTAATTAAGCAATTGAGTTAGTATGTATGTATGTGTGTTTTAGTGTTTTAGTGCACATATATGTATGTATATGTACATATGTATGCATGTTTGTTCAACTCTTTTCAAATATGCGCACAATAAGTATTTTCTTTATTTTGTGAGTCACTGTGCCTCTCATTGGGGTCTCGGCGGCGGCACTTATCAATTCCAATTTTCCCATTTATTTTTTTTGCCGAACTGCGATTGCCTACGCCACCTTATCGCATGACGTTCGACGCTTCCGTGCGCATATCAGTCCGCTGATCTATAAAGAGATATAAATATATATTG
>NW_023458566.1:20882012-20886879 GCF_013731165.1 Rhagoletis pomonella | reverse complement strand
TGCGCATATCAGTCCGCTGATCTATAAAGAGATATAAATATATATTGTCTGTAGACACCTACATCTGAATGTATAATTGGCAATTTTTGATTGCATGCAATTCGTAATAAAAAAATAGATATAACCAAAGCACATTTACGTATGTACGTTTGCCGGCGCTGCCATAGTGATATTCGCGTAATTAATAAACGAATGACCCTGCAGTAAAATTTAGAGACAGTCTGACAAAGCGCTAGTTACGAACTACATATGTAAGAACTATCACCGAACTAGTGCAAAACGGATGCGGAGCGGGACAGTTAAAACTTGCCGTGGAAATGTGCAAATGCTCACTACTCGTAAAATACGAAAGTAGCTCAGCGAGAAGACCTCCGCGACTCAAGCATGGTTGGTCGCGAGTTCAAATCGCGGTGGAGGCAGCTTACAATAATTTTGTTTTTTTCCACAAAAATTTCTAACAAAAATGGAATCTGTAAAAGAAAAGAAAAAAAACGAGAAAGATATCCAAAAACGTTTTCGTATAAAAAAAAAAACAAACTGTCCAAAACGGAACCGGTTAAAAACTAGTTGAAAAGAAATGCACTGGGCGACAATTGCCATCGCCAAGACAAGGACATCGCTAGAACTAGTACAGTCGGCAAAAGGTCTAGTTCGGAGCTAGTCAGAGTTTCTGCAGGGAGATACAAACACACACACACACAAGCATGTGAAACATACACATACATATATACATACAGATATGTATAGCTGAGGTAGATGAATGAAAAATCCACCCTTACTGCACGGCAGCTTTTTTCGGCTAACACTCCGTATGTATGTATTTATGTATGTATGTACATATCTACAAGTACATATGTACATAGTTATATTTGTAGAGCCTAGCTTCCAACCTAGCCAACCAGCCATTGAGGCCTACCACCCACTTGCATACATATTTATCAATTGCATGTGAGTTCACACAAATGTACATAGATATGCATTTATCTGCAAGCTTCTTTTCATAGGCATTGAGCAGTTAGTTGGCTGTTACCCACTCAGCAATTTCGCCGGCTGCAAACCCCTAAGGCAAATGTCAGTCAACTTTGAAGCTATACACGCCAGGGATAGCAGCACCCAAAGACCCACTTTTTCTGAAGGTGCAAGCATACATATGCACATTAGGGTGGTACAAACAAAAAGCAATCAAAAACCGTTAGTATTAAAAAGTGGTTAAATAAACAATAGAGTATTATTACTGGAAGTCTCCTAAAGTCCCTATCGAAAAATATTGATTTTTAAAAACTCTATACCATTTCTACGAAAAGTTGATTTTTCCGTGGAAAATTGTGAGCGCTTTGAGCGACCTCAAATTTTTTTCTGATTTCAAAATAAGCATTCAAATTCCGACTTAATTTTTTTTTTTTTTACCAACCTAATGTACATACATATGTGCCACATATCATCATCATCACCGATGCAGACACTGTGGGTTTATTTTGAAAAACAAAAAAACTTTAGAGCAACGAATTTTTCGCGTTTAAATATCTGTCCATTTTTTCGGTACCATATTTTTCACCTATGGTCACCTAAGTAGTTATCGAGACCAAGGATGATCTAATGTAACATACGCCTATTAGGCCTATTATATATACGTTTTGCCATACTTTTGACAGGCGTTTCATTACCACGAAGTGACCTTGTAAAGCGGAATAGTGCTTCGGTTCTCCTTGTTGATATTTCCGGGATGGAGGAGTTAACTACGGCCCTGGGCAGCTTCTTTCCTGGCGACTTCATTGCGTACGTCTCCACTTCTATGCCTTAAAGAAATGGTTAGAGTAGGCTGTACTGGCTATCCGGCTATCCTCATCCAGATTCAAGATGATGGGCCACGTAGGCCGTGTAGTGACATTTTGGCAGGTAGTTGGTTCCAACGTAGGAAGGAACTTAAAGTTTACCTTTTGCCTTAGGTATAAACCTGATGCTGGATAGGTGTAAGTAGCTCTAGAATCACCCCCAAAGTCGCGGTCGGTGTTGTTCTCTTAAATAGATCGTCAAGTACACCGTTAATCGGCTGTTAAATACGTACGATATTTAAGTAGATATGTATAGAAACATGTAGAACATCTCTGAAAGCATTTTCTATGAAAATAAGAAAAGTGTTTTGCTTCTGTGAAGTTTTAAAATGTCGTTTAGGGGGTTTTGCGTTGACGAAGTACATACATATGTACAAATACTTGTATAAAAATGCCAAGTGACAAAAACCAAGACTCTGTCTGGTTCACTTTGAATATGTAAAAATGTAGGCCTCTAACCGCAAGCGCAGATTTAAGCTAACTAATTTTTGAAAGTGTTCATAAAACAGCTCCGCTTTCAAAAAATGTTTAATTTCACAATATCCAAGAAGTCATAAAAACTTACTCATATATTTAACAATCCAAATAAAATAAGAAACCTCCATAATGCACTAACTCATAAATAAATAAACAAAAATGAATTGTCGCGCTAATTTTTAAAACAATTGCTAGCAAATGAAATTTTTGTAAAACTTTTCCATTGTTATTTCAAAAATTTTTTTTTATTATTTGCTCTCTCTCCTTTTTTTACCTACATACCTACACACATACATATCTATTTATACATTGTAGCTTCCATTTATATTATTTTTAAAATTTTTTCGCTGTTGTCTCACGTTACACGGCTATCATATCGAAATGCCACAAGTTTTATCCACTTACATATATGCACTACTGTAAGGCACACAGCACACAGCCCATAGCACATAGCACACAGTGTGCATTAGCGCTTCTTTGTTTTTGTTTGTTTGTTTGTTTGTGTATGTGTGTGTGTGTGTGTGTGTGTGTGTGTCTGCTTGTGTATTGTTCTATTGTACTTGTATGCATGCAGTGCTACTTACACCAATTTTTGCTTCTTGCTTGAAAAAGCAGTGGAAATTTCCACTGTGCGCACTCTGCATTCAGTCTGTCGGTTCGTCGTAGCACCATACCAGTTTCGTTTTGCGTATGCGGTGATTATACAAAAATTATCGTTACTTCTTTGTCACTTTTCAATTAAACTGCAGCAGCGAGAAAGAGACATAAACGCCGTATATACATAGCATAAAGGCATGAGGCATGCTACATTCGTCATCGGGTAGTTAGTTATGTGTATGCCTTATGCCTGGCGAGCGCGTATGTACATATAAACATTCTTCAACTCGATATCTCGTTACCCTATATGCCGACTATTAACCAACTCGAACTCGAATCGTTTCCCAGTGTCTGCCGTCTGTATACAGGCAGTCGTCGTCAGCAAGTCGTTTTGAGACACTGTTATGCAGGGGCGCACACAGGAGTATACTTTGGGGGGGATAGGAGGGCTGCATAGGTAGATTTGTACTTCTAAAGATATATCACCTGAAAATACTGAAAATTCGCTTCAGATAAACATTAATGCAAGTTTTAAGTACAGTATGTAATAAATAAATAAACTTTTTAAAATAAATTTATAAATTGCACTTTATTTGCATAAAATTAACAGCAAACTCAAACATTTGCAACCGACTTCAAAAAAACTCTTTCTTTATCGGAAAGATGGTACCTCAAGGATCGTCCCGTAATTTCGTTTAGATCCGATAATTGGATCATGAAAAAATTAACGGTACTCCTAAATTTTTATATGAGAATTGAAGGCGGTTGTGATTTTTGCTTAAAAATTACTTGTTTAATAAAGAGTTTTATAAACACAAGATGCGCTCAACTTTCAAAAGCAATAGAAAATGTTAAAAAATAGTTTTAATGTTCATTTTGCTCGATTTTTGGTTTCCGGTTTTCGATGAAGATGGCGATTTTTCATAATTCCCGCATTTTTTTAATATATCGAACACTGAAAAAATTAACTGAACTTATAATTTTATTTTGTACCTCATTTTGTTGAACGAATTAGAAGTTGGCAAAGTAATTCTTCAAATCCTTGTTAAGTACATGTCAGTGGTAAACTCTTTTAGGCTTTAAAGTGTAAAAAAAACAACAATAGGACAATGTTTTCATTCGCAGTTAAACCTTTAAGAGCTCTTAAGAAAAACGAAAAATTCATACATATTTATAAAATGACGCACCAGAGATGGAAAATAATTTTCTTCTATCAAAATTTCTTAAATCAGTTTGCAGCTCTCGAGAGAAAAATGCTCGAACATACATACATATATTTATTTCTTCAAGAAAATTGGCAGCAAAAGCAAAGTGCTTTTCCAAGCAACATAAATAATAAAAAATATTTCTTATGATTTTTCTTGAGATCTGGATTCTAAGCCATAAGTTACAGTTTGTACTAGAGGTTGTTCGCTTTAGGGGGGAGTTTGAACCCCTAAAGGCACCCCTTGCGTGCGCTAATGCTGTTATGACTGTTGTTATTGTAGTATGTAGTTTTATTTTTTTTCAGTTCTACTGTGCTACATACATATGCATACATACATACATATGTATGTCTATATACCAGTACATTTTTATGTTCGACTACCTACTACCTACCTCGCACTTTGTCAGCATTTTCGAACTGCCAAAGTGCAACGTAGAGCGAAAACGGCCAACGGCGTCAAAGCGTAATTCAATTGTTTGCTTGGTTGGTTGTTTAGTCGGTCGGTCGGTCGGTCGATCGGTCGGTCGGTTGGTCGATATGTCATACGGTCTGTCAGTTGATTGGTCGGTTAGTCGCGCGACTTTTGCTTGCTTAGCTGACTGCTTAGTTGGTCGTCTTTAGCGTGCACATATTTCAGCGGCGCACAGTCGGTTTGTTTGTTCGTTTACTCACTTCAATATTTATTGTTTCTTTTTTTTAATATTTTTTTTATTTTTAATTTCATTTGTACTTAAATTTATGCACGTGTGTGTTT
>NW_023458566.1:20876586-20881912 GCF_013731165.1 Rhagoletis pomonella | reverse complement strand
AAACACACACGTGCATAAATTTAAGTACAAATGAAATTAAAAATAAATAAAAAAAATATAAAAAAAGAAACAATAAATATTGAAGTGTGTAAACGAACAAACAAACCGACTGTGCGCCGCTGAAATATGGGCACGCTAAAGACGACCAACTAAGCAGTCAGCTAAGCAAGCAAAAGTCGCGCGACTAACCGACCATTCAACTGACTACTGACCGTATGACATATCGACCAACCGACCGACCGACCGACCGACCGACTAAACAACCAACCAAGCAAACAATTGAATTACGCTTTGACGCCGTTGGCCGTTTTCGCTCTACGTTGCACTTTGGCAGTTCGAAAATGCTGACAAAGTGCGAGGTAGGTAGTAGGTAGTCGAACATAAAAATGTACTGGTATATAGACATACATATGTGTGTATGTATGTGCGTGTATGTACGGCATAGCACAGTAGAACTAAAAAAAAATAAAACTACATACTACAATAACAACAGTCATAACAGCATTAGCGCACACAAGGGGTGTCTTAAGGGGTTCAAACTCCCCCTAAAGCGAATAACCTCTAATTGAAACTGTATCTTTAGGCTCAGAATCCAGCTCTCAAGAAAAATCATAAGAAATATTTTTTATTATTTATGTTGCTTGAAAAAGCACTTTGCGTTTGCTGCCAATTTTCTTGAAGAAATAAATATATGTATGTATGTTCGAGCATTTTTCTCTCGAGAGCTGCAAACTGATTTAAGAAATTTTGATAGAAGAAAATTTATTTTCCATTTCTTGTGCGTCCTTTTATAAATATGTATGAACTTTTCGTTTTTCTTAAGAGCTCTTAAAAGTTTAACTGCGAATGAAAACATTGTCCGATTGTTGTTTTTTTACACTTTAAAGCCAAAAAGAGTTTACCATTGATATGTACCTAACAAGGATTCGAAGAATTACTTTGCCAACTTCTAATTCGTTCAACAAAATGAGGTACAAAATAAAATTATAAGTTCAGTTAAGTTTTTCAGTGTTCGATATATTCAAAAAATGCGGCAATTATGAAACATCGCCATCTCCATCGAAAACCGAAAACCAAAAATCGAGGAAAATGAACATTAAAACTATTTTTTAACATTTTCTATTGATTTTGAAAGTTGAGCGCATCTTGTGTTTATAGAACTCTTTATTAAACAAGTAATTTTTAAGCAAAAATCACAACCGCTTTCAATTCTCATATAAAAATTTAGGAGTACCGTTAATTTTTTCATGATCCAATTATCGGATCTAAACGAAATTACGGGACGACCCTTGAGGTACCATCTTTCCGACAAAGAAAGAGTTATTGAAATCGATTCACCTCCCGCTTTTTGTTGAAGTCGGTTACAAATGTTTGAGTTTGCTGTTAATTTTATGCAAATAAAGTGCAATTTATGAAACTTTAAAAAGTTTATTTATTTATTACAAACTGTACTCAAAATTGTAATGTTTATCTAAAGCGAATTTTCAGTATTTTCTGGTGATATATCTTTAGAAGTACAAATCTACCTATGCAGCGCCCCCAAAGTATATTCCTGTGTGCGCCCCTGCATAACAGTGTCTCAAAACGACTTGCTGACGACGACTGCCTGTATACAGACGGCAGACACTGGGAAACGATTCGAGTTCGAGTTGGTTAATAGTCGGCATATAGGGTTACGAGATATCGAGTTGAAGAATGTTTATACATACGCGCTCGCCAGGCATAAGGCATACACATAACTAACTACCCGATGACGAATGTAGCATGCCTCATGCCTTTATGCTATGTATATACGGCGTTTATGTCTCTTTCTCGCTGCTGCAGTTTAATTGAAAAGTGACAAAGAAGTAACGATAATTTTTGTATAATCACCGCATACGCAAAACGAAACTGGTATGGTGCTACGACGAACCGACAGACTGAATGCAGAGTGCGCACAGTGGAAATTTCCACTGCTTTTTCAAGCAAGAAGCAAAATTGGTGTAAGTAGCACTGCATGCATACAAGTACAATAGAACAATACACAAGCAGACACACACACACACACACACATACACAAACAAACAAACAAAAACAAAGAAGCGCTAATGCACACTGTGTGCTATGTGCTTTGGGCCGTGTGCTGTGAGCCTTACAGTAGTGCATATATGTATGTAAGTGGATAAAACTTGTGGCATTTCGATATGATAGCCGTGTAACGTGAGACAACAGCGAAAAAATTTTAAAAATAATATAAATGGAAGCTACAATGTATAAATAGATATGTATGTATGTATGTATGTATGTAGGTAAAAAAAGGAGAGAGCAAATGATAAAAAAAAAAAATTTGAAATAACAATGGAAAAGTTTTACGAAAATTTCATTTGCTAGCAATTGTTTTAAAAATTAGCGCGACAATTCATTTTTGTTTATTTATTTATGAGTTAGTGCATTATGGAGGTTTCTTATTTTACTTGGATTGTTAAACATATGAGTAAGTTTTGATGACTTCTTGGATATTGTGAAATTAAACATTTTTTGAAAGCGGAGCTGTTTTATGAACACTTTCAAAAATTAGTTAGCTTAAAGCTGCGCTTGCGGTTAGAGGCTTACGTTTTTACATATTCAAAGTGAACCAGACAGAGTCTTGGTTTTTGTTACTTTGTAGTTTTATACAAGTATTTGTACATACATATGTATGTATGTACTTGGGCAACGTCAATGCAAAAAACCCTAAACGACATTTTAAAATTTCACAGAAGCAAAACACTTTCTCATATTTTCATAGAAAATGCTTTCAGAGATATTCTAAATGTTTCTATACATATGTACTTAAATATCGTACGTATTTAACAGCCGATTGACGGTGTACTTGACGATCTATTTAAGAGAACAACACCGACCGCGACTTTGGGGGTGATTCTAGAGCTGACTCTCTGCAGGTTGTAATCAAGAAAGAGGTGCTACATTACACCTATCCAGCATCAGGTTTATACCTAAGGCAAAAGGAAAGGACCTTGCATATGCTTTGTAAACTTTAACATCCTTGGTTCCACTTCACACCTAATTCAATGTCTCAACTGGGACAATGAACGACCCAAACATTGGAAGGGTAGCCACATTTAGTATGCTGAGGGCTCCAGGACTGAAGACAGCACCGTAGTAGAGGTAGGTAGAAAAGTATAATTGTACAAAGTAGCTCTGTCTTTCAGAGAGGTGCATGCCGTCGAACATATGTATTATGCCTGGGTAGGCCCCAAACTCGAGGTTGCGTCAAAACTGGCGTGTCTGTACGGTTATCACTAGCCCTGGCGAGCGAAATGTGAATTCCACTAAAGGACTACTGCCGCAGCTGTAGAGTGGACGAGGAAATGGAGAACTTCGAACCATTCCTCAGACGACGATGGCTCCATCAATACTTTCACGTTGGAACTGTCTCACTCCATTTTGATGAAGGTCAGCACGTACGTTGGAACGAACTACCTGCCAAAATGTTACTACACGGCCTACGTGGCCCATCTTTTTGAATCTGGATGAGGATAGCCGGATAGCCAGTACAGCCTACTCTAGCCATTTCTTTGAGGCATAGAAGTGGAGACATACGCAATGAAGTCGTTAGAAACCGTTGAACCAAATAGCATTCATGCAAGGGACTTCCCACGAGATTCCTTCAAAAATGCGTGGATCCAAGAAGACCTGTAACCTAATAGGCGTATGTTACATTAGATCATCCTTGGTCTCGATAACTACTTAGGTGACCATAGGTGAAAAATATGGTGCCGGAAAAATTAACAGATATTTAAACGCGTAAAAATCGTTGCTCTAAACTTTTTTTTTCAAAATAAACCCACAGTGTCTGCATCGGTGATGATGATGATATGTGGCACATATGTATGTACATTAGGTTGGTCCAAGAAAAAAAAAATTAAGTTGGAATTTCAATGCTTATTTTGAAATAAGAAAAAAAATTTGAGGTCGCTCAAAGCGCTCAAAATTTTCCATGGAAAAAACGATTTTTCGTAGAAATGGTATAGAGTTTTTAAAAATCAATACTTTTCGATAGGGACTTTAGGAGACTTCCAGTAATAATACTCTGTTGTTTATTTAACCTTTTTTTAATACTAAAGATTTTATTGCCCCCCCCCATTGCGACTTTACTTTTTTCACATCCTTTTTTTGTACCACCCTAATGTACATATGTATGCTTGCAACTTCAGAAAAAGTGGGTCTTTGGGTGCTGCTAGCCTTGGCGTCTGTAGCTTCAAAGTTGACTGACATTTGCCTTAGGGGTTTGCAGCCGGCGAAATTGCTGAGTGGGTAACAGCCAACTGCTCAATGCCTATGAAAACAAGCTTGCAGATAAATGCATATCTATGTACATTTGTGTGAACTCACATGCAATTGATAAATATGTATGCAAGTGGGTGGTAGGCCTCAAAGGCTGGTGGGCTAGGTTGGAAGCTAGGCTCTACAAATATAACTATGTACATACTTGTAGATATGTACATACATACATAAATACATACATACGGAGTATTAGCCGAAAAAAGCTGCCGTGCAGTAAGGGTGGATTTTTCATTCATCTACCTCAGCTATACATATATGTATATATGTATGTGTATGTTTCACATGCTTGTGTGTGTGTGTGCGTGTATGTTTGTATTTCCCCTGCAGAAACTCTGACTAGCTCCGAACTAGACCTTTTGTCGACTGTACTAGTTCTAGCGATGCCATTGGCGATGGCAATTGTCGCCCAGTGCATTTCTTTTCAACTAGTTTTTAGTCGATTCCGTTTTGGACAGTTTTTTTATTTATATGAAAATGTTTTTAAGATTTGATTTTTGAATTTTTTTTTCGTTTTTTTCTTTTCTTTTACAGATTCCATTTTTGTTAGAAATTTTTGTGGAAAAAAACAAAATTATTGTAAGCTGCCTCCACCGCGATTTGAACTCGCGACCAACGATGCTTGAGTCGCGGAGGTCTTCTCGCAGAGCTACTTTCGTATTTTACGAATAGTGAGCATTTGCACATTTCTACCGCAAATTTCAACTGTCCCGTTCTGCACCCATTTTCACTAGTTCGGTGATAGTTCTTACATATGTATGTAGTTCGGAACTAGCGCTTTGCCGGACTGTCTCTAAATTTTACTGCAGGGTCATGCGTTTATTAATTACGCGAATATCACTATGGCAGCGCCGGCAAACGTACGTAAATGTGCTTTGGTTATATCTATATTTTTATTACGAATTGCATGCAATCAAAAATTGCCAATTATACATTCAAATGTAGGTGTCTACAGGCAATATATATTTATATCTCTTTATAGATCAGCGGACTGATATGCGCA
>NW_023458566.1:20841055-20876486 GCF_013731165.1 Rhagoletis pomonella | reverse complement strand
TTTATTTTTAATTTCATTTGTACTTAAATTTATGCACGTGTGTGTTTTAGCATTTTTTTTCGTTTTGCACATTCTTTTCGTATGTTCTTCTATTCTGCTCGTAGAGCATTGCTCGATCGAGTCGAAATTATTTCACTTTTTCGGTTCCCTTTGTTTTTTGTTGGTTTGTTTTTTTTTTTTTTGTTAACGATAGTCGAAGCGTTTGCAATTTTTTTTTTGTCCTTGAATACCTACCTACCTTTGGAAGCATTTACTGAAATTGGGCGTTTCGTTTGCTTTTAAATATACTACATGCCTAAAAATATCGCATTAAAAATGAAGTGATTTCACCATTTCGCTAAGCTAGTTTGTATTTATGTGTGCATTTCTGTGTACCTAGTCAACAAGAGACCAAGATTAGTCTTTGAACTTTTGGAAGTAGGCTATGGACTATTTACTAGAAGCTGGCACTAGAAACAAAACACAAGTAATTTATTTACGAAATGGGTATTTATATATATACCTAACATGGATGTTTCAGACACTTATTGAGGTGATTCACGCCGCCATATAATTTACGGCAGTTAAAAACGGTAAAATACTAATTTCTAGCCGTTATAAAATTTATGACATTATGGCCCTGTGACTACTTATGCATCCGCTTAATAAATTTTAGTTGCCGTCAAACTCTTTACCTTAGCGAAAGTGTCGAATTTTTCGAGAATTTTTCATTTTAGGGGAATATTCCCAATATTTTGAATTATAAAATAATCAGAGACGATCAGCGAGAGCTTTTACTCTGTAGTTATATAAAGCTTTAAAAATTATATTCTATAGCACGTGTTCGAAACTAATCTTGAGAAATTTAGGAAAAATGAGAATCTATACAAAGCGGATTAATGATAAAGTCACGACCGCGATAGAAGCTTTTTCAAGCTCACAATTGGTTTTATATGGAACCACTCTGAGTAAAACCTTACTTTGTTTGCCATTAAATTACACCGGTGATGAGCAAAGAGAGCTTTTACGCTTTGCGCTGCTACAAAAGATGTATGTATAGAAATATTGTAAACAGCTCTTCACGAGCTAGAGCTTTATGAGAATAGTCTATAGCGGTGGTGAACATTAGCTTGCCCGCGGGCAAAGCTCTCTAAAGCTTTTTGTACTAAATGTATAAAAATCTTGCAAGAGCTTTGCCCGTGGGCAGGCCCGTGCCCTCCACCGGCCTAAACAATGAATGCGAAGTTATTTGATTTTGATGTCATTAACGGCGAAGTAATAATTATTTTGGATATCTTTAAGCTGTGCTTTTAATAAATTTATGTATAAGCCAGTCGAGAATTCCATCAGTCACGGCCAAACTATATTTCATGAGAAAAGCTCTTTGTATACATATTTTCACAACGAAACAAATGGCTTGCTCTCTGCCCGTGTTTATTGGAGAGTAATTAATAAATAAAGTTGGTTGGCACTCTCTCTTTGCGCGAACATAGTGAACGTCAAAGCGATGTGGAGTATTCTAAGCTTTTTGCCTACATAAGTCATCATAGTTAAATATGACTGTAAATATAATTAAAATTTTATGAATTTATGGAAATTGGCGCAGTTTTTGGGAAGTTTTTAAATGTTCGAATTAATTTCAAGTTAAATTTTGTTCGTTATTTTTCTATAAAAATGGCGTTGATTTTTTGAAATGTTGCTGCGAAAGAAGTGAACACTTGTGTGAGTCACTATATAATTTGATCAATCAAAAACCCCACCGGATGTGGTTATAGTAGTAAAAACTATTGCAGAAGTATATTTATCACTACTTGAATGCCTGCCTACCCTCGGCAAACCGGAAGAAAACTTTATTTAAAATTCATTGAAGTGACTTTTTTTTAAAGAATTTTAAAATTTGTATAATGCTTTAAGTAACCTTCAGCAAAATCTTGTAAAAATAAAGTTTTGAAATGATGCAATCCAAGTCGATTTCCAGTCATAGAAATTTCACATTAACGTAAACTGCCTACACGCTTGAACGAGTATGTACGGTGGCGGGCAAACAAATAGGGACGCCACATTTTAGCAAGCTTTGGGAATTTTTTTTTTTGTTCATTTACTGTTTATTATTTTAGTTTACAAAAGTAAAGCTCACTATCTAACAAAAACCATGTAAGTAAAAATTTCCAACTTAACATAAGATTTATAAAAATTTGATTTGTTGGAAATCTTCGTTTTTTTAAACTTTTTTTGCTCAGTATTTTGGAAAAAATGCTAGGTATGCAGTTTTATAGTCCATTAAATTTCATTTTTAATGCAATTTTTTTTTTGCTGACGGTGTTGAGAATTTTTTTTCGGAACATACGAGTACTTTGTGTAGAAGAAGATGTGTGATACCGTCAGCAAAAAAATGCTAAATTGTAATTGGCTACAAAACTGCATACCAATTTTTTTTTTCAAAAAATTCTGATAAAAAAGTTTAAAGTTTTGATGAGACTTTAGCGAGTTTTCCTAATTTTTGTACAAAGTTTGAAATTCTGACTTACGTGGTTTTTGTTATATAACGGGCTATATCATAAAAAATTAATCAACATTAAATAAGCAATAGAAAAAGATCTAAAACTTGTTACAACATTGCGTCCCTATTCATTTTCCCGCCACTGTACCTACTAAATGTTCAGTTCTTGTTCAATACAATTGCGAATTCAAGAAGCCATTAGCAACATTTTTATGAAGCATGAAACATTCCGTTTAACAATAGTTCTCTGCATACTTACAGACATGGGTATTTTTTTGGGAGGGGTGTTCAAGGGTTATAAGGTCTCCGCAATACAAACAAAAAAAGAAACATTTTCATGAAAAAAATCTAGTCCACACTCAACTTTCCGTTGCTTTCGAGACTTTTACCCCAAAGAAAAAACAAAATTATAAAAAAAATACAGATTTGATAGTTTCTGCATCTTACAAAGTATCTCTCTCTCTCTATTAAAAGTTTTATTATAGCACAACGCAGATATATACATACATATATATGTATTTTTCCTTTAATTTCCGATATGCAAATTTGCACGCCGTTTGCATAGGTTACAGGTTAATGTAAACACTGTGCATAAGCTAAGCTAAGCTTCAAATGAACGCAATCGCATTTTCTTTACCGCGGATTTCCCTATTTGTAGAGTAAAGTGTTTACACGAGGGGTTAGCGAGGCAAATACATATCTACGCGTAAATAGTTCTGAATGCGTTATCAAGAATGGTTATAATGATGTAATATTTATATACATACAGTTGTCCACAAAATAAGAGGACCGCGATATTATTGACCAGTTTTGACTATTTTTCTTTTTTTTTAATTTAATGTTTATTATTATTATTTTTTTTTTATAAAAGTCTAGCAGGTTATAAAACAAACACTTTATAAATTCACATTTCAAACTTCGTACGAGGAGTATGAAAATTCTGCATAGTTTCACCAAAATTTCAAACTTTTTAATCAGAATCTTTAGAAAAATTTTGGTACGTAGTTTTAAATTAAATTTTAATATCATAAAGTGCAAGTTTCAAGTTGGTAAAAAGACAAATCAGTAATTACACTGTACGAAATTTTCAGATTTTTCTGGTGAATTGATGAAACCAAAATTTTCGGAAAGTCTACACTGTATATATAAAAGTACTTAATTTCTCAGTTTTCCCATGTTGGCGATTTTAAGCCAAGTTTTTATCAATTTGAAGCTTATGGTGGCAGAGCAGCATTTAAAACAATTAAAAGTAATTTAAATGCAAATGTTTATACCGTCAAAAGGCCTTTCTAGTGGTTTTGTGGTTCGAGGAATCTGAATTTGCAATTTATTTTTTCCAAAAACGGTCGCTGGGTGCGCTAAGATGCAAAAAACATGGAAGGAACATGTAGAAATAGACCAAACAGTGTTTCTCAACAATGTTCCTTCAAGTTTTTTTTGTTTGCACCAAAGCGCACCAAATCGCACCCAGCGGCCGTTTTTGGTGAAGTGGAATGGCAAAAATGAATTCGAATTGCTCGCACCCAAAAACACCCAGAAAGGCCTTTTGATGGTATAAATATTTGCATTTAAATTAATTTTAATTGTTTTAAAAGCTGCTCTGCGACCACAAACTGTACCCTGTCGTTATCCTGTTAGAGAGCGTCTGGTTGGCTCGCTTGCAACCCTTCTCAAGATTTTTTATGGCACTGGTTAAGAGTTTCAATTCTTAGGCCTCGAACACCGTGGGCCATTTACCCATTGGAATTGTACTTTTTGCAGCGAGGTCCTTAAGTACTTGCACCTGCTCTGCTCCCCTTTCTTGCGCCGTCTGTGTACCAATGTTCGTATTTGGGATCTGCCTTGTGGAATTAGGAATTCCGCATATTTCCCAAGAATGCTTGAGAGTAGAAATTGTAGCTCACTTGTGGCTGCTGTCATTGCGGAAAAAATCTGAAGGGGAGTATAGAAAAAATTATAATTACTTAAAATTGAAAACTGAAAAAATGCTGTTATGCTATTTTTAAATAGGCTGCAATTTTTAATAAATATTAATAGCAATACACTATTCGGATATTCGGTTCTTTTATTCAGGTATTAAAATATCCGGATAGCCAAAAAATTCGGATACAACTGCCAGCCCTAATATGTATATATATTAGGGTGGTCCTTAAATGTAGGAAGCAAATTTTTATATCAGATTTCCTAAGCCTCAACCCCTACGTCGATGCTACTATGGTCGAACATATCACATATACATTTTGGCACCCTAATGTATGCACCTACATATATTAGCACTTGTGTACGTATTTACATGAGAATTTAAATTTCTGTGCATTATCTTCATCGCGAACACGTGAAGGGGCTCAATTTTCAGTACTGAACTCATTTATTTGCGCTATACCTAAATATTTTGAGAGATAATTGACATCGTTTAATATGTTGGCGCGCTTTCTTGGAAATTGACATACATACATATGTATGTATGTATGTATACTCATTTACTTAATGCCAAACAAACGTTCTCAGAAAATTACTTTATTATTTATGGGGAAACAAATTCGACTTAGGTGGGGGGCGGGGGGAAGTGGGGGGTAAAATTAAATTTGAATGTCAGCATTGCAACAGTTGCAAGTATTTAATAGGTATTGATCAAACTACAATTAAGTAGATATGTATGTGTGTATATTAGGTTAAGTAAGATGAGGAAAAGTTGGAGAGGATACCGCCCGGTACATAGGCCAATATACATACGCCTGTTGTGATGTCATATGGAGGTAGAAATTTCTTTTTATTCTAAAAATAAGTGCACTTTATAGTCGCTATGAAATTTGCTAAAACTCTTTTGTATTTCTACCCTAGAGATCTTATGTACATATATTTTCTTCTTTTTCTTCTATGGTTTTGCCTCTACGACTGGTCTTATTAGACTGTGGTCCATAAGACCCCTTATTTATTGTAGAAAGCCATTTATTTTCTGGTTAAACTCAAGTACACTCATGTGCGTTTCCTTTTATAGGAAGATCAGGTAATCTAAGATGTTTCACAAAACGAAAGGCTGGTCCAGCGTAGTCTTTGTATGATTCTAAAGCTTTCAGGCTTGTCTTACTATTAGGCAAGATTAAGGCTTGTGCCCTTTCTGAAAGTCTTTGAATAAGATGCCGTGCTCTGATGCTTGCACTAGTCAAGAGTCGAAAAGTCTTTAGTCACATTTTAGGTGACAACTCGTCTTTCAATCCTATCGTTTGGTAGTCAGAAGGTCGCACTTAGAACCGTAAAGAGAACTAACTTGGCTAGGCTTAACTCTAAGCCGCAGTTTCCTGACCAGGTAACTTGTGAATTAAGAGAGCTTTCCATAAGGTTGCATATGGTCTGAGGAAACTTACACTTGCGGTTGGGAAAAATTATTTGGAAAAACACCTTTGAAAGTAGTCTGACATTGTTCTCTGAAAAACCAGTACAGCGCTAGACCGACCCAAATTGAATTACTACTGGCTACTACACATATTTAGGTACATACAAATACACCAGCCATTGATGCATTGCGTGCATTTGTTTGCTTTATCGCGTAAGTATATAAAAATGTTCCCTCTGCATTAGCACCACCCGCACTCTCAGTCAAGTACTTATTTATCTGCAAAGGTGTGCATGCACGTCAACAAATGTGTCTGTGTGTGTTTGTGTTTCATGTTTGCTTACACATTAGTATCTAAGTGTGCCTGGGAATCAGTTTTCATGTTTGCTATCACACTGCATTTTGCCCCACTGTTCGCCAATTGCAATAATGCACCGTTCCGTGCAGTCAGTGATTCGTTGTTGATTCATTGGCGTTGTTATCTTCCGGCGTCAGGCCGGCCGGACAGTAGCAATCAGTGCAATATCGCGATTTAACCTACATTGTATGCAAACACACACATGTGCATACATATTTACGTGTGTACGTACGTATATACACCCACGAGCCAAGTGATAAGTATGTACATACATACATACAAATTTACGTATGACTCTTGATTACCAGTTACCCATTTATGTATGTATAATAAAAAGGCGTCGAAATTGGATTGCTGCAGATTTGTCTTCCGTTGTTCCGCCTGTCTGTCTGTCAATTGGTGCGAAGTAGCTGGCACTTTGATTGCACTTGAAAGTGTGCACATATTTCATGACATAATTTCAACATTGGGATTTGGAATTTGGAGTCGATTTTATGCATGCTTTAAAATCGTAAGCCTACTAAGTGTTAATATTAGCTCAATAGAAAGCAAATTGCATTTTGAGTCTCTCGATCAAACAATTGAGTCATCAGAGCTAAAATTTATCGGCAATTAGCGGAAATAACCTGCAGCGGGATTAAACAATTTGGTGATATTCAATAGGGGCAGACATATCTACAATGTACAATGTATGTATGTATGTTTGTAATATGCAGGTGTTAAGCGCTTTAGATAATTACTGCATATAATTATAGCGCTCATTTGCTCTAAAAAAAAACAGCTTAACTCAATGAACATTTTTTTTAAACAACTAAATTAGCGTTGAGGGGAATGGCTGTGAAATGCACGTGACCTTGACGTGAAACGCGAAGTGCTGGTACTATTTAGCCAAGCACGCTGCTCATTTTTAGAACTGTTTTAATTGAAATTAGTAGAAAGGCACGTGGTTTGTAGCGGTGTACTTAAACAAAGTTATAACTGCAATTTAAATAAGGTTTAATAATAAGTCTAAATTAGATCGCGTTTTTTTTTAAGTATCAAAAACGCCCTATCTCAGTACATTTTCAATGTATGTATTTTCAGCTGAGTTAGGGCGTTTTGGAACCGAATTCTGAGATAGGGCGTTTTTCAATAAAATTCTTAAATATGGCGTCCTTGAAAAGTTTTCTGAGATAAGGCGCTTTCGCACTGGCTACCGAGATAGGTCGATCTTTCATTCAGGTGACGATATGTTATATGAAATTGAAAGCAGTGGCGTAGCTAGGGGGCCGCCGCTCTGGGCGCAATGGTTTGAGGGCGGCAAAACGATTTTCGTTCTTTATTAGAATATAAAAATGTTATTAAATTTTTTTTTCGTACAATATATACGTTAACAAAATGTCAAGTATTCAACTAAAATAAGAAAACAATATAAATTTAATCAGAACGGAACATCTTTTTTTAATTTTACACGAATTTTCAACGTTCTCACTGTATACTTGTTCAGTGCTTTTGAGAAATAAGTAGTCTTATCTTTATTCTCGTAGTATGTGAAGTATGTGGAGTATGTTTAGGAAGCAACTGGTGACTTCGGATGGTGGGGAGACGTTTCTATACGAATATGAATATTAATGAAATTTACCAACTAGCAAAATTTTATAAATAAAATAATTATCTTTCAACTTATTTTCGCAAAAATCCAGGCCAGGTGGGAACGAGGGCAAAGAAAATATTATAAGAAACCATATCACTAGACTTGCGAAAATGTTGACGAAAAACTTCTATGAGAGTGACATTTTTTTCCAAATTTTCTTTTTGATGCAGAAATGTTCCTAGTATATCTAAATGCTTTTCTGCATCAAAAATATAATTTGGAAATTTGGGAATCTCGCTTACATCTCTTTGGCGGTTAGGGCTCGAAAGTGTTATTTCTAAAATTGAATTACTTAACTGGTTCAAGTAAATATTTTATTTATGTACATATATGATTTTACTTAATTAAGCAATCGTAGAATTTCGTATAGATATCGAAAAGCCTTTTAATTAAAATTATGATTTAAAAAACATCACTAATGATTTTAACATTTATAACAGATACCACCCTGATAGCCCATTTCACTTGCAATTAAGTTGTATCGGCTATTCTACGACAACAAAGACACAGTTCCTCTATAATTTCATATTCACCTTCCTTACATACATCTATACTTATGTACATGCAAAAATGTGCCTATTTAGATATGTTTACATACTATTTATATGTACTTATGAGTATAATTGTGGACGCGAGCGCCTTTTGTTTATTTAGCTGAAATGTGCACTTCGTTGATTTAATTTGTTTTTTTTTCTTAAGCAATTTTAATGAGAAACATGTTTTCGTTTTATTTCTTTGTAAAATGAGTAGTCAGTGCGATCTTTTTACTACGCCGTATATAGTTTAGATCTCCATTTTCTTCTTTACATCCACTTTAAAGAATTTTTAGGGTGTAAATCAGTCTGGTGTAAATAATCATTTGTACGGCGACATTTTGGGCGGTTAAGTCACTGTGCTACTTGCTGAAGCTTATTTTATTCTATTTCATTGATGTTCAGGAAGGGGTACCGCCAAAGGAAGTAAAATTTAAATTTAAATTCGTTAAATAAAATAAAAATAAATATTTTAGAAAAAACGCTGCCGCCCTAAAAAGTTTAAAAATAAAATTTTACAAAACTGATTTTGTTTTTCTCATAACTATTGAATGACATCAAAATGGATCACATAGGAATATGGACGTATTTTACCTGTCTAGAAACGACTAGCGGACTCGACCAAAATCGCTTAGGCGGTTGCCAGGGGTCAAGGAGTACTCCAAAATTTACCGAAATTCATATAAAAAATGTGGTAAAATTAACATTGCGATGTCCTATTCAGGGCAGAACCAAATGCTCCAGCTCTACATTCATTACATCAGAGTAGCACAAAACTACTACAAGGGATTACTTCATGTACCCTACCCGATCAACAATGTGGAGTAATTACGATCGTTAAAACACGAGCAATGATCGGGTAACGATAAGCTGGTGTAGAGAAACGAGTTGGTGCGCTACTGCATAACAGAACAGCAGATTGTAATTCAACTCAAATATGGCACACATTTTTACTTTTTCAAGTAAAATGAAAATTGATTTATTTTTTTTTTTACAACCTGCAATGCATTTTAAATGAGTGTGAAAGTAGTTTTACGTGTGAATACAACTAACGTATGATTAAATAATGCAGCTGTATTGGAAAAGTACTAAATTGAAATATCAGAAATTCTATTTTATTTTATTTATTTTATTTTTTTCTGAAGAGCGAGACAATTTCCCTGCCAGCATTTTTTATGCCGGAAGTCACCAATTCTAAAAATTTCGTGTGAAAATCATCGCCATTGTTAACGTTATTTTTTCAAATTCCTATCCGCTTTCGTGTTGAATTGTTCCAGCAAGATGTCACGTATTTATATGATATACAAAAGCGCTATTGCAAGTCGGGAAGTAATTAAATCGATAAGACTGAAAGTAATTTTTGCGACAAAGTCAGACGTGTTAAAGAAGAGGCTTCACAAAATTAAATATTTGTTAAAACCTAATGAAAATTTCGGGATTATTTCAAGCTTGCAGTTATAGTCGCAGATTTACTTTTGCCCTATTCATTATCCTGCATTTGGCTTAGATAGAAAAGCTCAACGGAGCGCCCATATTCCACGGTATTCAGCTAAACATTTTAAAAGCTGAACCAAAGATCTATAGTCATAAGAAGTATCGTAGATACATACAGGTGAAGGTGAATTATTTTCTCCCTTCCTTCCTGTATCTTTTTTTCTGAAAATATACATACTTACTTAACTAAATATGAGCTGGTTACTCCACTACTAAAGTATGCTCGTAATATCTCTCAACACGGTAGTTATTGCGTATAATCTGACGACTGTGCTCTCGCTGTACACAGCACGAGCACATATGTTTTTGTACATGCATTCACTTCTACTATATACATATTGTATATACTTACATACATACATACATATGTATTTACATAAGTAAGCATGTGAATGCCATGGTCACGGTTGCTCATACGCCTCGTTGAGCGCGTTTGTCGCCAGCTTCGTTTATTTTGATCGCATCTTTCGTATATTTTTGGTTTATGTATTTGATAGAATATTGTAAATGGAAGAGAAATACATACATTTGTATATATGTATATTAGACTGCATCACCAAAAAAAAAAAGTTGCGATTTTTCCGGCGCGATTACAAAATTTACTATATTCTAAGACCTCCACCAAAATATTTCGGAAAAATATTAAGATTTACGTGAGCTGGACCGGTTTGAAAATATCTCTACAAATGGAGTTTTTTATGAATAAAAATAGCTGCTTAAAGAATTTTTTTTGAAAAAATCCCCTCAGATGACAACACAGTTTAAGGTTAAGAAATTTACATGAAAATATTAAAAATTTTTGTTTCAACGAAATCATAATAATGCGATTTTTGATGCTGTTTTTTTAATTTTTTTCAAAGATTTGTTAACTTTACTGCCATAGACTTATGAGGTATCAGTGCAAAGGTGTTTTCTCACCCTTTTTTAGTTATTTGCAAAAAAAAACTCATTCACGTCCCGATTTTTTTCTTTATCAAATACCAATCCATCTTAATTCAACATGGAATAACACTCGTTTATCTTACCTTCCACTTTCATACTTTGAATGAGCTTATTTTCGAAGAAATAAAAAGGGTGAGAAAATATCTTACCAGTGATACCTCATAAGTCTTAATTGGTAAAGTTTTGGCTGAGTTATTTAAGTTTTTCTCAAACTTGTATTTGAAAAAAGTTCAAAAACAGCATCAAAAATTTTATTGTTACGATTTCGTAAATTTTTTTTAAATATTTTTATGCGAATTTTTTAAGCTTAAACTGTTTTGTCATCTGAGGTAATTTTTTTCACAAAATGCTTAAAAAAACTGTTTTTATTAATAAAAAACTAAATTTGTGCAGCTATTTTCCAATCGGTCCAGCTCACGTAAATCTTAATATTTTTCCGAGTTATTTTGGTGGAAGTCTTAAAATATAATAGATTTTATAATTCCAGTGGAAAAACAGTACCGGTATTTTTTTTTGTATGGGGGGTGATGCAGTCTAATATACACACGTACATATGTACATATAAATGTAAAATGTGCGCATCTGTGTATTGTTTATGGTATGCGACAATATTTACAAACAAAAGAAAACTGCTTTGTACTGCTATCGACGAACATTTATTACATTCAAGCGATCATTTTTTTTAGTTTTTGGTTTTTGGTGTTAGTGCAACTTAGTGCTTTAACTTGCTTTGTTTTATGTACTAAAGTAACAGTTAAATAGAAAAAAATCTGTATTTATTTATTTACTAATCAACAAACAAGATGCTAATAGACTAAATGATAAATATACACATACATACATACATACATTCATAAGATAACAAAGAATAAGGGAAACCCTTATGAAAAGTGCCTTATGCCAATAAATTCTTAAAAGTAAACTTAAAATAAGAAAAAACAAAGTCTCAGGGATAGAGCCCTCCTAAAAAGAGCATTTATCCCAAAATCCAATTCATTACAACGAAGAAAGGAATTTTCATAAGGAAGTGCGGACACTTAATAGGGTCTCAATTATATCAAGGACAAATCACATCAACAACACAGACCAAAGTCTTTAAACTCAGTAACTGATTTTAGCGCCACATTTTTAAAACAGTAAGACGTACTTAGCAGCTTGGATGTAAATATGTACATAGATATCTCTCCTAAAAAAATGCCAAATAATTTGTGGGCTAGCAGCATTTGGAAAATCCAAAAAAAAAACGCTGCAGCAAAACGTCGCCGCATTAATATATTTTATTTATATTTAAAATTTCAATCCCTCGTCTGCTTCATTGTTGTTGTCGTGACTGGCTGCCGCTTTTGCCATTTGGCCAAAAATGAAAAAAAAAACAAATACAAAAATTTGTTTGACGCTTTTCGCTGTACGCTCTGACGCATTTCCTCGCCTTTCTGCTGGCAGCTAAGTGAGCATTAACGTCACATGACAAGTGATCTGCTGTGATTTCCATTGCAGCAACAATGAGTGGCGGCAACCTGCTGGCGACACTCGGCATGCATGCCACTTGTATGTATGTATGTACATATAGTATATGGATGGAAGATCCCATAACCGCTCACTGCCATTTCAATTTACAATGTAAATTCACATCGAAATGGTTTATAGTTTATGTAAATTGAATTAAGTATTTTATCCGAAATTCAACAGCACAAAAATCTGCTGGCCGCCGCTGATCACAATTTGACCGCAGCCCCCATACCCACGGCCAGAGCACGAGATGCAGTAGGCAACAATGCTGCTGCACATTCGCTGATCACTCGTTTGTTTAATTCAATTTTATTTTGTTTTCTTTCGCTTAAAAAGTTTCTCAATTTTAATACTCTCAGTTAATCGACTGAGTTTAGTTGACAAGTTTTCATACAATAAATTTGTTTGCGCGCCTTGCCGAAGGTGGGGAGACTGGTATGTATGTACATAAGTACTATACACTCTAAAAAATATGTTTAAAAATGCGACTACAAATCGAGTATATTTTTGTTTATTTTTAAATTTTTTTGGTAAATTTACACGATGAATATGTATTTTTCTCGTTTACATATTTTCGGGTGTAAAAATCCTTTTTGGTAGTAGCTTTACTCAATTCTACGGGTGAAATCAAACAGCAGATGTGTATTTTGTAGCTTGTAAACACTTTCGTAGTAAATTTACGCACACCACAGCAGCTATATTACACTCTAAAAAGTCCGAAATTTCAACAAACTATTCGTTTAATAATCGAGCATGTAATTTCGCGAATAATAAGGTAGGAAATCAGTAACCTACCTTTTAGGTAGGAAATCTACACAATTTTTTTTTAGAGTGTAGTTGGCGTATTTTATGTGTTTTATATTGCATGTTAAGTGACATATTTATTAGATGGTTTGTAAAGCGGGGGGGATGCATTGAGAAGACTGGTCTTCGTGCGAATGGTCGGCTCTACTTATGTATGGTACATATAAACAAAAATTTATGGCTTGCAGCATTTTCATCGTGGAACATTAGTAAAATTGAGTAAGTTTGCTAAAAGTCACAAGTGCGCCCAATATTCAGAGAGGCATTATGAAAATATTTATTACCGAGCCATAGAATCGTAGAATCGTATTTGAAATAAAGATGATATTATCAAAAGATATCGATAACAAGTTGTATAGGTTTCGATAAAAATATCTTTAAGTTTCCATTGAAATTCTGAAGGTCAGCGACTACAAAGGGCGACTGACTTGCATAGCGATAGCGATAAGTCCATCGATAATCATAAAAAATCGATTTTTTATTCGATTACTCTTTCTAAGTTAAAAATGCTTTAAACTTCGCCTCTTTCGGCGTTTTTTCGACACACATATTTCAGTTTCTTGAGCTCCCTGTTTCTATCGCTTCGTTTTTTTTGTTGTATTGAAACAAAAAATGCTGCCTGAAGTGATATCGATATCGATAATTTTATGTTTTGACAACAACATCGATAAATGATATAGTTATCGATAATTAAAAAATATCGATAACATTAGAAATGATGATAAAAACCAAAAACGATAAGAATAGGTAGAATAGAATAGAGTACCGATTTTTGCAAGGATTGTGCTCGTGTGTGTTACACAAGATTATTCCCATTCAAATTTTTGGTGGAGAAAAATCTTTCTTCTTTTCAGTCTCCCGCTACACTTTTTTATTCACAACATGCTTTAACGCTACGTTTACTTTTCGTGATTTTAAATTCTATGCGATTTTTTCGAATCACCGAGTCGTATCCACCCGATTTGTTACTTATCGTTCAGCTATTGTTTTTTCGCGCTATTGTCTGCGCCTATAAAAACGGCAATTAGTTGTACCAATTTGGTGCGCACACGTTTACCACAGCTCATTTGGGAATTTGTCTACAAGTCTATGTACAACGACATTTATGTACCTACATACATAGTATTTATCTGAATTGAATGGCATGCAAAGTGGCAGCATATTGCTCTGTTTTGATCGCTGTGATCGCCATTCCCATTTCCCATTTAGCACGCCCGCGCAGTTGACGATTTGTCCGCTATTCAGCGCGACAATTTGACTGTCAGTGGGACGTCATGTCATTCGGCGATTGGATGCTCAGTGAAATGTGCAAATTTTGTCGACGACGAAATTGCTGCTCGCGCTCACTCATCTGCGCCATTCCATTCGCGCTGAAACAGTCGAGGTCAGATTTTCCGGAAAGACGGTACTTGCACTGGTGGCGCTGCGACCACGAAAACACAAAAAAAATTAAAAAAGAAAAGAAAAAACCCGAACAACGACAACGACGACAGTGTCCGCGTTATTCTCTGTTTAAATTAAGTGCATAAATGTAGTAATTTGTAAATTTATAACTCGCGAACGAAAAATTATATTAGAATTTTTGAAAAATTTGTTGTCAAATTCAGTGTTCAGTCGTTTTGTCGTCCGCTTGATGCTCGCAATCACTTGCAGACACTGGACCCGCGTTCTGTGTAGCTGAACGATTTTTTGGTATTCTCGTCTGAATTCCGCGTTCGAGCGCGTTTATGTCGCACAGTTTTTCGCGTCTAGCTCCGGTGCCCAGCGTAAGCGTTCAAACTGAGCTCGTCAAAGCCACCGAGTTTGCGTCACGCGCAACACGAGCTGCAGACGTTTACGACAAGCAGCAGTGGCGATGGCGGTGGCGGCGGCGATGGTGGCGCCAACAGCAGCGGCTACGACAACGGCCACAGCTCAGCGTACGCGTTGCGAAGGCATAGCGGCACGCGTGGCTCGATTGTGGGCGGTGGGGTGCGCGACGGCGGCACGGCGAAGGCTAGGATACGTGAAACGCGGCTGTCGCCAGCAACGCTCAACAGGCGTGAGCTGAAGATGGCCATGCGCAATGGCGCTGCAGCTGGTGTTGGCGTAGCTGGAGTGGGTGGCTTAGGTGGACCACCACCAGCGCCATCGACGGGCATGGGAACGGCGAACTTGTTGCGAGTGAGTTGTTGTAGTGAGGCAGTGACTTAGTGATTGAGAGGTGAAAAGCGAAAATGGAATCTTTTTGTGAGCAAAGTGTTAAGCGTTTTTAATTGGAGTGGTGTTTATGTTTTGATTGTGCATTGTACGTCACAAGGAATGTCAAACTGTGTGCATCAATAGGCTGCAATACCACTTTGCGACTATTTTGAGACATTCGAGGAGTGTGGCTACACTTAATTTAAATTCACATTTTGTTTTTCAAGAACCAAGCTCATATTTGGGCCTATAGGCACCGGTGTGACACTGGAAAGTGCTAGTTACTACCAGGAGGGTTATAGTCCTTGGCTTTTGTGGTTAAAAAAAATATACAAAGGATGCACTTAAATCCGCAAAGGAAAGTGTTGTCGCTGGCGTTTTGTTCTGGTTTTCTCTGGCGGGAAACTTTGTTTGAGTTTTAATAGCACCAACTGATATTCATACTTATTTTCACAAAACAAACTCGAATGTGTTTTGGATCCACTCTGACCGCGATGTCCTTTTATGAAAGGATTAAGCTCAACAAACTTCAAGTAATTACAAATACGAAAACTTCAGAGAAGAAAGTATAAAATGGCATCATCAGTCGCATATTACCGGGGCTTTAAATTAATTTATTGTTGATCCGTTTCCCGTTTTCTGGAAAACATTTGAAATTATTTGTTTTGCAATGAACCAATTTTTTTTCATTATCTAAATCCGCATAAAAACAAACCGTGCAAGTTATTTTTGAGTTTCATGCGGAAGTCATTATTAGAGTATATCGATGGCTGAGTGGAAGATCGCCCTATAGCGGCAGCCAGTTCGAAAACGCCCTATCTCGGAAAAGTTTCCAACAACGCGCAACTTCGGAATTTTATTGAAGAACGCCCTATCTCAGAATTCGGTTCAAAAACACCCTATCTCAAACGAAAATACATTGAATATGTGCTTTGATAGGGCATTTTTGAATTGGCAGCTGAGTTAGGGCGTTCTTCAACAAAATTCTGACATATGGTGTTTTCCAATAAAATTCTGAAATAGGGCGTTGTTGAAAAAATTTCTGAGATAAAGTTTTTTCGAACTGGCTGCCGAGATAGGATGTACATACCCATGATGGGCAATCAAAATGTAATGATAAGCGGGTATTTGTAATGCCTAACCACACTAATGCAACGGTATTCACTTGCATACTAGGGTTACTAAGCGAATCCTTAGTAGTCGCAACACCAATGACATTGAACTCGATATGAGGTCGTAAAATTGAACATTTTCGAGCATTAAGAAGGTTTTACAGTACGAGCGATATATAACCAAGGTACCAATGCCTGAACAGAAATACGTGTCGACATAGAGGAAACAAAACACACTTTGCTCCTAAATATCATACAGCTCCGAAAGTGGGCCGAGGAGTTAAAGTGAGTTAGAACACTGAATGAAGAAGAACATTGTACCGGGCCTTCTTCACCGTCCTATCCCGAGCGACTTCTATCTCCTTCCTCGCTTCAAGGAATTGCTCAGAGGCAGGAAATTCGACGACGATAGCTGCCGTAAAAGCATTTTTCGAGGATCAAGAGAAATAATTTTTTGTTTTTTTTTAAGACATAAAAGCTCTAGAGAAGCGATGGACTAAATGTATCGGCGTCGTTGAAAAATAAATTTAATTTAAAGGAATAATTATTGCATAATAAATATACATACTTACTGATTATCATTACTTTTTGATTGGCCCTCGTACATACGTGGATATATGTATTTAATAGACGTGTGCATACATACATATGTGTTTGTACAATGGCGGTCAAAAATGGATGAATCGTGTTTCGTTTTTAATATTTGCAATGTTTTTCAAGCTAAAGTTTTGTTGATATTTTTTTAATAAAACATGAACCATGTTAAGAAAAACCATATAAATCACACTTTCAAACTTTATACAGAATTAAGAAAAATTTTACAAATTTTTATCTAAATTTCGTGCTTTTTAACCTGGAATTTATAACTTATTTGAGGATGCAGTTAACAGGCTTATACAATTTTAATAACATAAATCCAAGTTTTGAGCAGCTAAAAAATCGCATTGATTTTTAATATTTTCTTTTTTTGCTGGTGGCTTTTGCGGATTTTTTCACATAAATTGCGAAATTTATAAAACCTGGCGTTGAATTTTTTTTACATTTTTTCGCAAACGGTCTCGCGCATATTCTTCCACAAAATTTTAATGTTTATATGGAAAAAAGTGCAAAACGCCATCAACAAAAAAAAAAAATATTAAAAATCAATGCGATTTTTTAGCCGCTCAAAACTTGCACTTTTTTACAAAAATTTTATAAGCCTGTTAACAGCATACTCAAAAAAATTGTACAAATTCTGGTTAAAAAGCATGAAATTTAGATAAAAATTTGTGGAATTTTTCTAAATTCTGTATAAGGTTTGAAAGTGTGATTTGTATGGTTTTTGTTAAAGCATGCAACATATTTTTATGAAAGAATATAAAAAAAAAATTTTAGCTTGAAAAACATTGCAAATTTAATAAACCAAACACCGTTCATCCATATGTATGTAATAAGTACATATGTCAATAACTGTGAATTTCTAATTAAATACTAGATGCTCATTTAGTTTCATTGATCACTCAAGCGTGCGCTGCTGCTACTTATTTGAGTCTCGTGAAGTGAATTTATGTATTTTATTGCACTATTTTGATTTTCAATTTCCGTGATGCGCTCGTGAATTCTATTTTCATTCCTAGCATTTCACATTTAGAATAAAATGTTTTTGTTTTTTTTTGTATGTATGTACATACACATATGTATGTATGTATTTTCTAATGCTTTGTAAGCGCTGCCAAATAGTGTACTACATGCCAACAAATATAAGCATTTATTTATTTACATACATACATACAATGTATATATATGTAGTGAATGAACTTGGTTTAAAAAAAAGTTTGCTGCATTAAATTGTAGTAATAAGTAGATAAATAATGTACATAAAGAGTCTGTAAAATTTTGATCGTTTTTTTTTTTTATTATTCTTAAAATTCTTGTTCGTTTTTGTTCCAAAAGATTTCTGAAATTCTGATCGCCAAATTTTTTGAAACAGTTATTTATGAGGATGCATTAAATTTAAATAAATTGCCACAGCTGCTCAGTTCAATTTACTAATAAACATACATACATACACATAAAAAAATGGCTCACATAATTTGGCAGCTTTTTTTGTTGGACTCTGGTCCAGGGAAGATTTATTAATAATATTTGGCAAGTATTGAGCTTTCTGCGCAGCAAAGAAATATTAATTTTTGTTTTGCCTTTTCTACTTTGTTTTTCTTTTTATACACATACACAAGTACATATGTGAGTATGTACATATATTTATGTGCATGTATAGCCGAGTGAGTCTATGAACCTGTGCGTGACGTCACACCTGTGAACTCATTGTTCTCTTATTTACTTGGTGTTTTCATCATAGCGGTCAGCTGAGTTCGACGCATTAAATTGATGTTGGTTTTCTGCATAAAATCAGTGAGGGTTTTGTTTACACTTACCCCATATTATTTTTTAATTTTTTTGTGTTTTTCTCCAACTTTGTTTTTGCTATGCTATTTCTGAATTCTATTTCATCGCCTGCCGCATGTGGGCGGCTGGCTGGTGTAGCTGGTATGCGGTTGACCGCCGTAAAATTTCCATTTCCATTTTCGCCACCTCAGTTTGTTGAAATTCGCGTGAATTGATTGAAAATAATCGACACATATTTTTCATAAACAATCATGTTTTGTTTTTTTTTTTAAATAGATAAATGTGAAATATACATACATAATTGTTTTTCAACGGCTTTGTACGCCTTATAGTTAGTAAGTTTGTATGTATGTACATGTGTATGTACGTATGCAGTATGTCAATATGTTTCCTAAGTACATAGCGTCTTTTTGGTACGTATACGCACTGTCTGCCAGCATATGTGTGCTCACAAGGCTTGCGAAATACTTAAGTGAATGAGTGAGTTTTTTTTTGTTTTACTAAACTGAGTGTTCTCTTTGCGATCTGCACTCGAAAACTTAGAGAATAAAGGTTTTGCGCTAAATTGTTGCGAATTTGTGGTTATATAAAATGGTGAATATTTTTATGTCTAAGTTTTAAATGAACAAGAATTTAAACCTACTTTTTAAATTATTCGAAACTTATGTCCAGACTCAGCTTGAATATAAATTTTTGTTTACTTTCAAAATTACCATGAATTGATGTCCAGTAAATAGATGACCAAAAGTTCATGTCCGGTTTTTACATGACCAACAATTTACTGCACTTATTAAATGAACATAAATTTATGTTCAGTTTCTAAATTAGCAAAAGTTTTTTCCTAGTTTTGCATAAATTAATGTCTGTCCAGGCTTTAAATAACAAAAACAAATTCTGTGCTGACCTTTGTATTTATGTGCAGTTTTTACATCAACAAAAATTTCCGTCTAGTTTTCAAAATACTAATGTTCTGCGTCCACTTCTTAAATGACCATAAATTTATGTCCAAGTTTTAAATGACCATAAATTTGTGCTCAGTTTTAAAATGACTTTAAGTTTATAATCAGCCTTGAATGACCATAAATTTATGGCCAGTTTTAAAATGACCATAAATTTATGGCCAGTTTTAAAATTACTATTACCTTATGACCAAAAGCTGTACGTTATATTTTTAATTTAACATAAATGTAGATCCATTTCTTAATTGGCCATAAATTTATGTCCAGTGTCTAAATTACACAATTTTAAGTCAGCTCTAAAAGTAGTAAATTTTAAACCATTTTTTAAGTGACTTAAAATTTGCGAGCAGCTCTCAACTGACCAATTTATTGTTGTCTAGTTTTTAATTTACCATAAATTTTTTTTTCTATATTTACCTTCAATTGTTTAGGTATGGTCTCGAGTTTGAGGAAATTCTATGTCTGACAGCTACTGTCTCTTGTGATGAGTGCATTGAGTAAGGTCCGGTATTTGTTTTCAGTTCAAGTTCGAACTTGAGTGGGCATTTGCAATAAGCAGTTATGAATTTGACTAGACTATTTGCTACTTGAAGTTCTTCAATTAAAGCCAATATACTATGCACATATTTATGTATGGACATATTTTGTTTACAAACTCGTTAAGAGCGATTATCTGAAACACTCATCGAGAGTTAGATACCTATACTTAAATAAAATACCAGTAATTGTAAAATAAATGCATGTAAACAATTTCTAAAATAAATTCCAAAATCATAAAGTATCATAAAAAACTAAAATTTTCTTCTTTGGGAAAACTAATCCACACGCAGCTCATAAATATGTATACCCATACGCAAAGAGTTCGCTCATGAATGCAGCATCCACATAAAATTTGTAAATATATATGTAGGTACGTACGTATGTACATAAACAAAAACTAAAAACCGATTCACTTGACTCATAAAAACGAAGGAAAACGATGTACGAAATTTAAATTCGAAAATAAAAAGAAATGTAGAATTTACCAAAGATATATAGCCTGTATGTATGTACGTACATATGTACATATGTACAGAACTAAAAATAAAAAAAATAAAAAACACTGTCCATTTGTATCTGAACGATTAACAATTTCTTTACTCTGTTCGAATATCTTTGCAGAAAATCCCGACAGTATCGGCGAGCTATGACAACGAGACGCACACCGGTTCGAGGAGTAGCGCGATCAACTCGAGTCAGCCAAAGTATGTTCTAAAATTGTGTCTTAGCACATCAGTAAATATGTAGTTAAATATATGAACGCACGATTATTATTATTCTACTAAAGACATTTATACATATTTATTGAATACTTGAACTTAAGACATTCGCCAAAACAAAAAAAAAAAAAACAAGAAAAAATTAGAAAATTTATAATAAATTAAAACGTAGTCGTAGTCTTGGTGGTGGTTATTTCTACAAGTATTTAACACATCTTAGTTATTTTGTGCAGTGAAAAGTAAAAAAAAAAACATTTAAATTAATTGCATAAAAATGTATAAAAACATTGAAAATAATTCATCAACAACCATGTTTGAAATGTACACTTCTTCGGACAGATTCATACGTTCGGATATGGTTGATGTGCCGGCTCAGCAGGCCGCCGGATCCACGTTGCCATTGGTGTTGACACGAAAGAAAGGCGACGAAGAGGATGTCAATTATAATCCGTTCGAGCACCGGAAAGTGGATCATCCGACCTCGTGAGTATTGCCAGCATTTTGTTTTTTTAAATTATATTTACTTTATTTAAAGATAGGAATGCTTCGCTTGATTGGAATGAGGTTTTTAGGGATTAAACATTTTGAAATTGAAAATTCATAATTGGAGTATTAAATTCTTAGAAAAAAAAATTTATAAAAAATGATGAGTTTTTATTTAGATATAATTCAATCTGATGATGAAGATGTTTCAAAGCCAAAGCAAACTAAGAACTTTTGTACATATATTTATGTACGCGTAACTATGTAGATAAAGAATTTTAATCGAAAAAGTTTGTACGATTTACTTTTGGGCGGCTTTGGCCGATGACTGGCACCACTCGCATCATTTTCGAATAATTTCAGCGTCTCATCAATGAAAGTGCAGAAAAGTGTCAAGGTCACAAGACCTCGCAATTTGTATATACAAATATACATATGCTTGTTTACATGTATGCACTATACTTATGTATGTATGTATGTAAACCAGAGCAGAGCTTATTGTTTATTGGCCATCTATTTTAGTCTAAATTGGGATAATTGCGCTTTTTAAATGCGATTGGCTTGGCAGTGAATGAAAAGCAAATGTTTCCAATATATTTCATATAATTAACACATTTTAATTGCTCGTTTAAAAACTACCAGCAAATATATTTAAAGTCCGAAGAATATTTATTCAAAAGCAAAATTTAAACGTCGAAAAATTAACCGCAATCCAAGCACATAGTACTCATCAATTTTGCTTCGCAGTTTTTGGTAATTCGGTTATCTAATACAGATTACTTTATTACCTGACAGTTTCAAATGTCATTCTCTTCCATTTGCTTCTGTGGCATTTTCAATTCAATAAAGCATTGCATAGCAATTATTTGATATATTACAAACAAAGTGTCCAGTTAACTTTTACATTATATCTTCAGGTAAGCTCTGTGGGGCTATCCTTAAAACTTGATCAAAATTAAAATAGGGGCTGCCTTCAAGGCGGTGTGATTTCGCTTTTGGTCTGAATCAGGAGTAACAGTTCAGATTTCTTATGGTGAGAATAAAATCGCCAAAGCCCATGCGGCATTTTGGCAAATTTTAACAGGTCTTTGGGAAAATGTGGGGTCTGTCAACAAGGAAACTCTTCTGAATCTATATCTCTATGATCAGATAAATTATAAACTTGTGGTATGGTGGGTCAAACATTTAATAACAAGCCTAGGATATCTCCTTGTCAAACTTCTCAGGAAAATCGTTTTTTGTTGTAACAGCCAGCTGAGGGCTTACCTTTCTTTTAGGTTACCTTTTCTTCAGACACTCTGCAATGTTTAGTTCCCTGTGACTAAGTACAGGCTTAATCCCAGCACTCATTCCAAGCTTAGGCATTGTATAATCTGGACTGATGACTCCAAAACTTATACTGGGCTCGAATCGTCACATACGATATCGTTTTACTCGTCACGTAAACATTTTTCGGATTATGTCATACGTGAACGTACTCTTTATCCCATTCAGCTTATACGACTGACGTATCACGTAATTTTCTTTCGTGTGGTTTTCGATCCGTGAACGGATGTTACGTTTAGAGCCCTGAGTAAGGTTTAAAGCCTAGATATCTTCGGTCCTAAGTGGTGAAAAATACCACCAAAGGTAGAAGTTTACGTGGCTATAGTGACAGCCCGTTGCACTGAAGGCAATGGCTAGCCCTTCATTTATCGAAAGGCTGGTGGTGTGAAAAATCAAAAAAAAAAAAAACAGTAAACTCTTACTCGGCGAAAATTTCACAAGAGAATTCCTCGTTGCAAGCCTATTGATCATGCAGCTTCTTGGGATATCGCTGCGATCTGGAGCTCATATAACCCATCGATCGCTTATAGTTTTACTAAATTTTTTAGATTTTTTAATGTACATGTATTTATGTATGTAGATTTTAAATCGATAACAAATTGTGGCCTTTCAACTGGTTGTCATGCTTTCATTAAGAACTTTCAATTTAAGAAATTTCCTTGTCAACGCTTTTACAAAATCTTGAACTTCAAGCGGCCATTGCCGTTGAATTAGTGAAAACGGTAGCCTCGTATCTTTTTTAGCAAATTTAAATGTTTTTCAACTTTTCCCCAACATATTGTACAAGCGAAAACTTAGTACGAAAATGTAGCAAATAATTCAGATCTATTTTGTGCCGGTAATTTTCCACTTGACCGAACAGTTTTTTTATTTTTTATACTATTCAAAGAAGGTATTCATGTATACGTATATAGTATATATAAGTAGGTAGGTATAGACAAATATGCAATGGCATGTTGTAGATCGCGACATAACGTCAGCGGAAATTTTTTCTTGGCGTCTACGAAAATTGGCACAAAAATTCGTGAGTGTCCTTGGTAATGAAAAAAAAAACAGAGCAAATGTGCGAGAAGTTGTCGCCAAGAATTAGCGCAAGCAGAGCAAGAAAAGCGAAGAGAACAAGTGAGCTGCATAAATGCAAATTTGCAGAGCGAATATGAATTTTTCTCTAAGCACATGAGTGTGAGCGCCAGTTCATCACACCAAGCCCAGCCACTAAACGTGATCACTCAATGCTTATTATGCACTTTCTCGCTGATCGACAAATTAATTTTGGCACTACATTTTGCACTTTGTGCTTTTGCTCCCGTTATTTACATTTTTACGCGGTTAGCCTTTGACAATTCGCGTCGATTTATTCTTAAAAAGCATTGAAAATTGTCAATTAAATCGGTTTACGATTTTCCCTCGATAGCTGCTGACATCATCATGGGAGTGATCAATAGCTGAGGAATGATATATTTATGTAAATTGGCGTTGCTAAATATTAAACCATTTAGTTCAGATATATGTAAATTTGTCACTTTTGAAAGGGGGTTTCTTTAGAAGCTGTGCTTGTTTAAATTAAAAAAAAAGTGTTAATTTTGTTAAAAGCGTTGACGTAAAGCGCTTTTTTGTGTACATCCACAAAAACAATTATTTGCAAAAATATTTATTTTTCTTGGCGCCTAAACCAATTTTTTTTTGGCACGATGCCCGCTTTATATTTACGTGCATATAAAAAAGATAATTGTACATATGTAAATATATTTATTTATCTAGAGATACTCGAAACATTTTTTTACACACAGAGAAATCGATTATAAACCGATTTTAAAAGGAAAATGGAATAAAAGCATAGATTAGTCTGAAGAAAAATAAAAAAATTTACAACATATTTTTTTAAAATAGGCGATTTTTTAACCGATTCACACGAAGATCTTTGCCGAACATCGATTAATATCTAACTATTAAAAAAATTAAGAGTCGAAGCTCGATTTTTTCTTAACGAATTCTCTTAGAAGGGCTATCGCAACAGATAAAGGAACAACTGGCGATATCGATAGCGATAATTGCGATGTTATCGATAAAGATAAATATATCAATAGAGCGACAGCCTTTTCGCATTTTGTGGTGGTTAAGTAGTTAGGCTCGGTTTACATATTTTTTCAGTTAAAATAAATAGGATTAGGTATAGATGCTCTCTTCGATCGGAAAAATATTAAAAAATTTATATCTTTCCCTCTCTTCCTTACAGCGACATAGAGACCTTCGTGCATCTGCTGAAGGGCTCACTCGGTTCGGGTATCCTTGCCATGCCTATGGCCTTCATGAATGCCGGTCTATGGTTCGGTTTGGTGGCCACCTTCGCTGTCGGCACCCTCTGCACCTACTGCGTACACATACTCGTCAAATGCGCGCACATCCTTTGCCGGCGGCGTAAGATCCCCATGATGGGTTTCGCCGATGTGGCCGAGCAAGCCTTCCTCGACGGTCCGCCCGGTTTGAATCGCTGGTCTCGTTTCATCCGTTTCATAGTGAATGTTTTCCTGGTGATCGATTTAATTGGTTGCTGTTGCATTTACCTCGTATTTGTCGGCACGAACGTGAAGGCGGTGTTGGATGAGTACATGGCGGAAGCGTTGAGCATACGTGTGTGGATTGTGATTGTCACCTGTCCACTGCTGGTAATGTGCCTCATTCGCAACCTGAAATTCTTGACACCCTTCTCGATGTTCGCCAACGTGCTGATGTTTGTGGGCATTGTGATTACATTCATCTATGTGTTTGACGATTTGCCAGCACCGGACGAACGCGATGGCATTGTGGCACCAGTGCAGTGGCCACTCTTCTTCGGCACTGTGATCTTTGCGTTGGAAGGTATTGGTGTAGTAATGTCGCTGGAGAACGACATGAAGAATCCGTCGCATTTCATCGGCTGCCCCTCGGTATTGAACTTCGGCATGGGTGTTGTCATCTCGCTCTATACGCTGGTTGGCTTCTTTGGCTACTTGAAATATGGCGCTGATACACAGGGCAGCGTTACGCTGAATCTGCCCAAGGATGCGATGTAAGTCACAACTAGGAGAATGGGCTTGAGGATTGAGCTTGTCATTAACCGTCTGCTTGCCTTGTTTTTCTTTACAGTTTGGCGCAATCTGTGAAGCTCATGATTGCCACCGCTATCTTCTTCACCTTCACGCTGCAGTTCTATGTGCCAGTCAGCATCATTTGGAAGGGCATTTCGCACAAAATCTCTGAGGAGCGAAAGAACATAAGCGAATATGCGCTGCGCATTGCCTTGGTGGTAAGTAGTGAGACCCCGTTATTGTAGCTTGTGCGAATTTTGCTATTAATTCCTTCTGCCTGCTTTAGGTGCTCTGTGGCGCTATCGCGGTTGCGTTACCCAACTTGGGTCCCTTCATTTCGCTGATCGGCGCTGTGTGCCTTAGTACGCTCGGCATGATCATACCGTCGATCATCGAATTGGCTGTGTATCGCGAGGAACCCGGCTACGGGCGCTTCAAGTGGCGTTTGTGGAAGGACATCGGCCTGATTATCTTCGGCATTGTCGGCTTCGTCACTGGCCTGTACGTGAGCATACTCGAGTTCCATGCCGAGTTCAGTGGCGGCCATGTTGGAGGCCACTCCTCATAGATCGCACATGGCTTAGCGTCGTGACCTGCAGTATCACAAAATCATAAAATTAATAATGAGCGATAATAATACATAATGATATACATACATATATACATACATACTTAGCGTTAGTTACGTAGTGTAGAATTCGAAGTAAAACGAATTAAACCAATTGCAACTTTATGTTAATGCGCGGAGACTTTGCATATCGGCAAGATGATTTTAACAAAACCAAAATAAGCGAAATTTTCAAGTTAACAGATTTCAAAAGTAAAAAAAAACGTAGCAATATAAGCAAAGAAATTAACAGTAACCATTTGCATAACTAAGAAACAAAACAAAAATCTTGCACAAAAACCAAAAAAAAAAAAACAGAACAGAGATGAAAATTGAACAAATTACCGTTGAAGTTTGTAGCGAGAATTGCAATGGGCTAAACACAGTTGATCTACATATTATGTATAGTAATGTAAGATTTTTATTTAGTTTGTAACGAAAAATGTTTGTATGTAGGAATTTTAGTTTCAGTTGCCGCCGCCCAACAGCAACAGCAGCAGCTGGCTGGCTGGCTTGCCAACGGCGGGCGAGCGGGCGCGGCAACGGGAGAGTAGTAACCAGGTAGTCGTAATAATGTAGTATTTTTTGTTCCTTCGCCGGCCGCGTCCGACTGTGCCCGGCTGGCGAATTGCAATTGGTCTGTGAAGCTTTGTTTTTTTCTTTTGTGTCTGCAAAGAAACAAAGAATTTATTATTATTTCAATTAATACTAATTTACTAAACATTTTTTTTTATTTTTAACCGAAGTATTCACTTTGTGTGGTTAACATGGCTGTTAGCGCAGATTACCGTAGTACAGATAGTCTGTGAAAATATTTTAAAGTAAAGTTAATGGAAATGGAAGAATGCTTTAATTTATGAAGTACCCAATAATTGTAGCCGGAATTGTGACTATGCAGTGACGACGTCCTTAGTGTTTATTTCATACATACATACATACTTAATTATTTGATGGCTACCCTGCAAACCTAGTAGGGAAATCTTAAAGAATTACAAAAAAAAAATACATAGGTGTCTGAAATGAAATGTAGTTTGATACTTTTCAAAATTTCGCAGGGAAATTGGTAAAGTAATGATAACAGTGCTGCGCTCGGACGAAATCTCTAAGAAATTGTACAGAAATTTCTTTTCGATTTTCTTTGAAAATTCGTAAGCAAATCGTTACAGAATTCGTAAGACATTTCTGATACTCTTAAAGATTTCGCTAAGATTTTGGAAACTTTGGTTTGCGGGGTAATTTCGCTGCTTTTAGTTCAACATAGAGACGTTTTGCTTTTAGTTTTGAATATGAAAAAAAAAACAAAAACTTTACTCGTATTTGTCAGTTAGATAAGCATTGAAAGTGGTTTCGTAAACGAATGAATTTATTGTATTTTGCCTTCGACGCGTTTGACGCCAGCGAGTAGCGAGTAGCGAGCAGCGAGCAGCAAACGTGGCCACATGACAAATTTACTAACTTATTTTAAAGTATCTATTGTACTACTACATAAAACTATTGATTGTTGCAAATGTTCCTAACACTAACACACACACACTTGTGTTGTTAATATTTTAAAATAAGTCATTCAGGGTTTTCGCAAAGTTAAAAAACACATTCTCACCACTTAACACACACGCACACGCACACATATAAACATACAAAAGTACATGCGCGTGTATACAGCATTGGCAAAAAGTAAGGGTTAAGTTCAAGATACAACAACAATTAAAAAAGACCAAATTTTTATTTATTTTTGTTTCGAAACTAATTTTTAATTTTTTTTTGGCAAACAAGTTTTGTGCTCATTATTAATATTTTTTGTATATATTGTGTATATAAATATGTCTGCATGTGCACACACACACACACATGCGCATTGTGTTATGCACTTAAATACGTATGTATGTACAACGGTGAACAGATTTTAGGCAAAAATTTACAAAACACAAAACACACAAAAAACAAAAACAGAAATGCGTGTGATACGTTTTTTTGCATCACCGTCATTTCAAGAAGCTGTGCTATATTTTTTTACTCAAAAATCAACTAAAAACTTAAGCAAAAATTTCATTTTATTTTCGCAAATGATTGATTATTTCGCACCGATTTTATTGATAAAGCGTAAAAGATTAGTTTTGTTTTGTTTCTTGCCATATAATTTTTACCAACCGAAATAATATCTATGTATGTACATTAAAAACTACCCATAGAAATATTGTAAAAACTATTTCCCTATAAATGCTATATGTAATTTTGTTTGACATCTTAATACGATTTTATTTCCCTTCTGCAACAAATACAATTTTAAATAAAGCTATGTAGTTGTAAGATAACAAGAAAATGTGTTATTTTATTTTCAATATGTATGTATGTGTGCGTTACGTCAGCAATCTATCGAAATGGCAGAAACTAACCCAAAGTTTACTCGAAACATTTCTTCCCTTCCAGCATAGCCCGTGTTAACCCTCAACAAATGTTTCTATCAAAAAGTTCGCCGAAAACTTAGTTGATAGTTGCTTGTTAGCTTTATGCTCACAGTTTATACTTAGATTGAGTTTTTCTTCTTAGCAGCTTGTGGAAAAAACCTATTTTATGCTTCCTCTAGCTCAAGCGAATACCTATGTTTTTTTTCCGTAAATATAGAAAACAATAAAGTTTTATTAGTTAGGGTCTGTACCAATTGATGGAAAAGAGGAAGTTTTGACGGATAAAACTAAAAATTTAACATTTCTCATTGGTGAATACGAAGGTCAGAATTTTACCTAGCTCATGGTTATAGATAAAATTTTGACAGCAATGGAAGTTGAAAAAAGCACAAAAATGGCGTACGTTACCTGCAAGTTATGAAATAAATATAAATTTTAACAATTACAGCAACACACAATAATAGAGTTTTCGCACGAGCGTTTGTTTGGTTTTTGAACTGTCGAAATTTTACTCTACACTTGGCACAGCCAAATAAAATTTTTTTCTACACCATAGTAAATTTTTCCACCCCGCCTCACCACGGGGAAAAAGTTACCGATTGGCACACAGTCTTAAATGAAATTATTTATGTTCAAAGTTGAAATATTGTTAGAACAATATCGCGAACTTCATGTCTCCCAAACGCTTCTTATATCGCAAAAAGCACATTTGGGGTATTCACAACGGTGTCGTAAATGTCGTATTGTTGTATGCCGTAAACTTTAAACGCCTAAAAATGTATTAACTGGGTTCGCAAAGTACCATCAAAGTCATATCAGGCATTTCCGCAGTGTTAAAAAATAGTTGGCTGTTGTTTCAGGTTCTGTAAACGTTCATTTTAGCTTTTAAAGTTTCCGACACTTACGACATCGCTGTGAATCCCTCAATTGATTGGAAACAAGCTTAGAAATCGGTAAAACCGTCACTGTACAAGAAATTTCAGTAAGAACTTGGATTATTTTCGCCTTTTATTAGATAAGCTGAGGAGTAAATGATAAGAATTATATTATTCAGGGCCATACAAATTTTTTCAATGAAAATCAAAAAAAGGAAAACCGGAAAATCGATTTTTTACTGGTTGAAATCAAATATATTTTAATGATTCACGGAAACCGACATTTTTTTAGCCATCTCCATAGATAGAACTTAAACAATTGAAATCGTTTAGCTTGTTTCCCGTTAATGATTATAAATGAACATGATCTACAAATTCTTGTTTGGTAAATGGGTATTTCTTTCCGCTGGCTTATTTGCTATACCCACTGACTACGCCTGAAAGAATGCAACAATTTTACACAGTACAGCGGTGTGGTGATCTTAAATCAACGATCATGGTGTATAGTGAGGCCAATAGGAAATTGATTTCCAATGAATTGTAGACAAAATATAAAACAAGTTTACTTCACACTTGTTTTTCCAAGCAGTTTTAAGTTTTAAAATTATACATAGTCTATCCGAGACCACCACCGAAACGTTCCCAAATGCCTGTTGGGTCATAATAGTGCCGAATGCTGCAGTTACCTGCCAGCTAGCTGTTAGCAAACGCTCGTTCCATTGGACGAGAAGTAGGAAACATCGGGTCTTGTCCGATAACTAAATATTGGTCGAACTAACAAAAATTATCTCAAATAAATAAATCTTAGCGATAAAACAATATTTAAATTGAATATGGAAAAATATTTAGTCATTTCAATACAAAAAAAAAATAAAAATTGTCGCTGTTATTGGAAAACCCATCTAGGACTTAATTGTCACCACTAGGCTTGCCAACTTTTAAAACGCCTAAGGGAGGACAAAATAATTTGTAAGGAGGACATCGCATTCGTTTAAATTCTTAAAAGAAGGATCGCCACTTTGCAAAAAAATATATGTATGTCATATATAATATATATGGTATAGGTATGTATGTTTATAAGTAAGATCATTTAAATTTTAAATTATGTATTACTTTTTTTGTTATTGTTGTTGTTGTAGCGGCTACCAAACTCCGCTCGGGTCGGCTTGTCCATCAATGTTGTCGTCTGGCTCAGTTAAAGGGAGGGTTAGGAAGAGTGCAACTTCCGCCGGGTCTGTCCAGGGACAGGTGCGTTATCTGGCTGGGGATTTGACGCATGCGAAGAGGTGCCGTGAGTCATGTGGTGACTCTCTTCGTAAGCCGGACACTCATTGGGCACATCTGCGTTCACTCTTCTCAGGTGCTACTTTAGCCTACTGCAGTAGCCAGAGCGAAGTTGTGGTACGAGTCCCCCCGAGGCAGATAAAGCTCTGTATCGTGCACGTCGCGTGGTTGTGCGCCCAAAACGGCATTCACAGGTCGGGAGTCAATATAACTCGAGACCGACTCCCTGCGAATGCCGTTTAAGGCTTGTCGGTATGCAGTTGAGTCCAAAGGTTCTTTTATGAACCTCTGGACTTCGTCCGTCAGTTCGTAGAGATGCCTCCTGACGAGCCTTGGCGAGGGCTGTTCTGCAAGCAGTTGTCTATTCGCAGGAACCACTAGGTACTGCATGCAGGGCCTTGAATGTTGCCAGCAACGTGTTTTTTTCTTTGCTCCAACTGCTGCCGAAGGTAACTCCGAGGATTTTCGGATTATTCACCGTCGGTATTGGTTCGTCATCGACATGAATATCCAGCCGCAGTCTGACCTCTTCCGTCCAGATGGTAAATAGGGTTGCCAGGGATTTCGTAGGGGAAAGGGTTAGGATCCTTGCAGTGAAGAAGCGAGAAAGTTCGGAGAGGTAATCGTTGACTTTCGAACACAAGTCATCAAATACATTCCCAGACGCCATTATCGAGTAGTCGTCAGTATAAGTGACAATCGAAACTCCCTTTTCTGGTTTCGTCTTTGAAAATGACTAACGAATGTCGACCGACCACTCAGATAATTTACCGACCACCGTTTGAGCCCCTGTGGGAGAGAGGAAGCCTTCTTGCCTTCAATGTCTTCTAGTAGCGTGGACTAGCTGACGGTATCAAACGCCTTTGACAGATCCAACGTGTGTTCAACGAGTATGTTGAAACTTCAATGAAATATGTATGAACGACGATCATCCGAAGGTACCTTCTTACAAAACGGCGGCTTAATGGGGGAGTTCGAGAGATGATTTCCGACGAGCATTTTTTAAGTTCAAAATTTTTTATAAAATAATATTAGTCAACCATTCTTAACAATTTGTCGTATTAAAATTTGTAATTACATTTTTGGTGCATGATTTTTTTTTACTCACTCGTGATACGCGAAAATAGGGCTGAGAACCACTGCGCTCGGGCTTGATATTGAGTGGGCCTTAAACAATGTCTTTTGTTGAACATTTTTGACGGTATATAATAATTTTATATCTTTTCGGTTGTAAAAATATGAACCTACATACATACTTACATCTAAGTATATACAAACATACATTTACACATAACGGCCAAAGAAATCGCCTTGTATGTGGGAGCTTTCGGTGCAACTGAAATTAAATTCAAACATATTTGGCTAAATTCCTTTGCTTATGCTAATAAATGCAGACACGTGCGCGAAAATCACCTTCTACGATTTTGCCAAATTTTTATGCAAAATTCGAATATCAAATGGTTTCGGTGGCTTTCGAAACAATGCCAGCGCCGATGTATGAAATTCTACGCCTGCGCATGCGTCACGACACACACGCGCACCGCACACCTGAACTTCACTCCAAAGCTGACTGACTGAAAGGCACGATTACAAATTGACCAACACCCAAAAAAGGAAGTATGTAAGTGAGGACCAAGCACCGTTTTGGAGAGGTTGCTGAGTGAGCCGGCCAATGCAGGTCTTCAAGGGATGTAGCCGGTAGCAGTGGTCGGTGCAAACAATTGCAACAATTGCAAGAAAACTGCAATTTAATTGATTCGAAATTTATGCGATTTTATTGCGCTCACGCAGACCACATACTTGTGCGTTTGTAGCTGCATCTAGATAAGTGTCTTTTATGGCGCTTCATAAATATCCTCAACTGCTTGCAACACCCACATCTTTGTCGCGCGCAGACAACACCATGCGACACATACAACGCAAGGTGCTGTGACATAAATCAAGCGCTCCACCAGGCAATGCCAAATAATTTGTTTTAAGCCACAAGAAAGCTGGTTTTGAGCCAGCCAAGCTGTTGTGTATGCAACAATGCTGCGCGAATTACAAGTCGCAAGCGCTTAATGACACAGCGGCGGCGCACAAATCGGTTGCAACTCAATCTCAGCTGGTCGGATGAGTTTGCTGCGTCTTTTTTGCGACTCAAGCTCGAGAATAAACACATCTCAGCCTTTGCATCCAACAAGATTAACTCATATTTGCGGCGATGCGACTGGCAATGATTTACTGCGCGATGACTGTGCAACATTTCACATTCAAATCGATGCGGCGCACAATCAGCGCGCGGCCACATCCAGTCCACCTTCGCAGTTTTCTTTGCGACGAATACAAAACCAAAATGCCAAGTGGAAAAGGCCTGCGCGGCAGGCAACCAAGTGGAAGAAGAAACACAGACAATGCCATGGAAATTGTAGCAAATATTGGCAACATTTGCAAAATTCATGACGATGATGATGGCGATAGGAATGCCAATGTATGGCTCTGGATGTGCTGGTGAAGCAGCCGTTGCTGCTGCTGCTGATGCTGGTACTGGTGGTGGCGTCGGCGGTGTCAGCGCGAGAGGTGCACGAATTGCGTCTAATGGAGAACGCCTGTGTGCAACAATGCCCATGGACGTTCGCATAAGCAGCTAGCGACTACCGTCTGCCGGCAACACGCGACAACATGTGGGGACGTTGTGGCAGTTGCATGCATTTCAGTAGGAGTTTTGCCCGGCAGGATGCAATTGTCCGCCTAAAATGCACTCATTGTGCGCTGCAATTCAGCAAAATATGCGGCAAGGCTGTTGGCTGTGCTGCTGCTGTGGCTGCCGCTGAGCAACTTGACTTGTTGATTTATGGGCGCAGGCAGACACACCGCATGAGAAGCTTCTACACTTGCGTGGTTCTTTGCGCGGCGCTCTGCCGGGTTCGATTGCATACTTCGCTTCGAAGTAATCATTTTGTTATCTTAATTTCCACTACATCCGGATTGAGCTATGGGACACTTGCTTTTATGAAGAATGGTTCGATTTTATATGATTTTTCTTTGAACCGTCCTTTAAAGTGTGCAAACAATTTTTGTCAATCTAATTAAATGTTTGCTATGTTAGGTGAGTATAACCGCACGGCTCTAAGAGAGTTCAGTCAGAGGTAATTAAGCGCAGGGAAACTTCCTCACGCCATTTCGGGTCTGTACTTAAGTTATCGGTGTCTTTTGGCAAAGCTGGGAACGCCTCAGACGGTGCTCTCATTGAACGCCTAAGCGCAGTATAGCCAACTCACAAGTTTTTCTGCTCAGAAACTTACTTTCGAAACAAATATTATATCCAGAACACTAGAAACTTTAAGGCTGTTTTTAAAATGTTTTTTTCCCCGAATCCACGTTTGCTTTGAAGATTCCAGGCACGCCTACCTGAAAAGGGCTACACTCTCCACTAAACGGTGAAGCTTCTTTCTCCTAACGCGGAATTCGTTGTAGCACGTCCTTCCCTGTGAAGGCAACAAGTTTTGACGGGCTTGCAAAAAGTTTGTCGGCGTCCTTACCACAGCGTCTTCCCACAGTCGGAAGATTTTGCACAGGCTCCACCGCATAGAGGACCCGATTAGGAATGGTTTTCGGAGTTTTCCACGATCAATTCCTCCTCCTCTGCGGTGATGATAATAGCCACATGTTTCTTTCCATTGCATCGTTCTCCACAGGATTTGAATTATACTGCAGCCACCAGAAGACCGCCGGTGCAGCCTTTGTAAACCTGGCCCTCTTATTAGATGCACCAACGTCAGCAGATTCGTCACCTTCTTCTTCTATCTTGGGATAATGAATGCGTCCCAACCCAACGCTGACGCACATCCCTTGCAAGCGAATGGGCTGTTTCTGGTTCTAAAGAAGAGTGGGTTGGTACCTTAGTGTAATTTCCTTTATAGACTACATATCTGTCTACATATGTTTGTACATACAAATGGATTTTTCGTCGCGGAAATATGTAGTGAAAGAACCAATAGTACACGTACAATAAGACATAGCCACTCTTCGTTGGGGCACTGCAAATCCTCTATCAAAAAGTCGCAAATAAATTAAGTAGTAACAAATTCAATGGCAAATCCCCAAATGAAGTAACAAAAAGCGGCCTAATACCAAAGAGAACTGCTTTGTTCTACAAATTGCCACTGTCCAAGCACTCAATCTCAACCAAAGAATTCGCCTGTACGCCCATGCAATGGACAAACAAACAGCCGGATGCGATGAAGCGCCAGCTACCCGAGGAGCATACTTACGTTTTCTAGTGGTAGCGACTTGGTGCGGCGCGGCGCGGCGTGGCGCGACCGAGGGCGGCACTCCAGCAGCGCCTTTCTTTGGCAAATTGGTAATAATTTTTCAGCTTAATCCATAAACATTGCACGCTACTTGAGCCGCACAATGTCG
>NW_023458566.1:20809223-20840955 GCF_013731165.1 Rhagoletis pomonella | reverse complement strand
CAGCTTAATCCATAAACATTGCACGCTACTTGAGCCGCACAATGTCGACTGACGTTAAGATTCTAATAAGTAAACTGAAGTGCATTTATCTATCAGCTCAGCGGCGAGTGGCAATAAAGTTAAGATGTAATCGATGTATCTGCAACTGCAATTGCAACATGCTGCTCTGCTGCTCGGCTGCTCTGCCGCTGTGGCAGATATCGCCGATGTGAGTACGGAGGTTCTTATGCATCAACCTATTGCGACCGATTGTTGTTGATTTTGTGCCTTCTGCTATTTGACTGGAGTTAGGCGGTTGGGTGAAGCGCGCGCTACAAGCTCACTCGTTACATTAGGCATTCATTCCGCTGTCAATGCGCCTTTACACATCTACATACACGTACTCGTATAAGTATTGCAGCAACGTCGCATAATTTGTAAAATACAAATTGCTGCCAAGTAAATGAAATCAATAATCGAACAATCAGTATCCTCCGAGGATCGGGATTTATGTGCCTGGCGAAGCACATGTTCGGAAAATGTGTGTACCTTTATATACATACATACATGAATACGATGGATATTTTTGCATATTGCCAATTTGTAAAAACCTCTGTCCATATGCAAACAAGAAGTTAAATGCAAGTGCCGAGAGAAGTTTTGTAATTTTTTGATATTTTTCATTGATTCTTTACGATAAAACCTCTTTTGCTGAAATGTGAGTAATTGACGCAGTCAAGGGTTAATCAAACAGGTCGGTGAGGTTACACGCACAAATTAAATCGATAATACACGGTGAAAAAATATATGTTTCCATACCCATCCATCTGTTTATCAAAGGAACTGATTCTTAGGTTGAGGGCACATGCTAAAGGTCTCCAATGACCTTTAGATTCATTTCAAATTGAACTATATCTGTCCAACGTTCTATGTTACTCAAAATGAACCATCGACTAGGTGCATGGATTTTTTCAGCGGACCTCAATATCGAAAGTTCTTTGCGCGAGTTTTTAAAGAAGAAAGCTTTGTCATTCGCGAAGCTTATAAAATCAGTCTGCTTTAAAATCGGCAGTGAGCTAATATTCAAATATTTCCCGATAGTCAAGCAATCTGAAAACCTTTCTACATCGAGCCTCTTTAACTGCAGCTCATCGACATTTGGGTTTTGGCAGTTTAACTGGTCCAGCATGTGATATACTCGAATACTTCATAATGTGAAGGTGTGTTTTGTGGGCAGTGTTGGCAAAATGTTAATCTGATTAACGATAAAATGTTAATCGCGATTAAAATTAACTAATCATAATCACCTGTACGATTAATGATTGAATTTTTTAATCGCTAATCGTTAATGATTAAAAACGAATTTTTTTATTCGCGATTACGATTAACCGTTTAATCAGATTTAAATAAATCATGATTAACTGTAATCGGATTGAATTTAATCGAATTAACTAATTTATTAAAAAATCAATCGATTAGTGCCAACACCGATAACACAGGTTGACAAATTTTTACTTCTTTGTTACCACCTGAATAAAACACATCGTTGCTTACGTGAGGTGGGTGCCCTCAGGTGTATGAGCTTGTTTGGTGACTGGAGATATGTACATCGTTTGTTTTAGTATTGTATAAAAACAAATGTGCAAATTTTGTCAATAATTTTTTTCAGTGCATTAAATATTTGATATCCAAAGTAAATAAGGTACACGAAATTTACCTTTTATTTATGTATGTATGTATGTCTATGCGAAATAATCGAGAGTTTTATTATTCATGAAATTTTATTACCCAATCGGCTGACTGAGTAGCTGATAATTTCATTTGCCTCATTTGCGCTGCATTGGCAAAGGTAAATAAGTATTGTTACAAAATGTTTGAGTATCTGTATTTGTGATTGTACTATCGTTACTATCGTCGAGCAAAGTGGGCTACTGCTACTTGGCTGCTTTTTATTATACGCACACAACGAGAATTTTATTCCCAAATAATTGTTTTTTTATTTTTTATTTCGAAGACTATGCGCACACGCACAAAGTCTATGATTATATTTGAGTATTCTTATAAATGTCGAATATGTGCATTTGCCAATATGTATGGATGTATGTGTATTTGCCACGCAGTCGTCAATGAAAAATTATTCACACGCTGTGCTGAGCCACCAGCTAGCAGTCGCCAACCATCGAGGAACTGAACCGCAGATTCAAGCAGCAGCGGTTGGTTGGGCTGGTCTCCTGCTTGCGGTTCGGCCGGTAAGTGTGGCTGGCATGCCGCACAGTGGGAAGAAAGTATCGCTTTGGACAAAAGTCCGCTAACTACTCAAATCTTAAGCTGAAATTAGTCGAGAACGCAGAACGTATACTTAACCGCAGTCTGTATACGCAGAATTTTGTCGATTACTGGAGCCCTCAGTGTTGCCTACTACACTGTTGCCACTCATCAGTGTCTTTTCATAAATTTGCCCCTTCAACTACAATTTTTCGTGCTATAATAGATTTTAGCTAAATATAAACTACTTAGTTTTCAACAAAAACCTTATTCAATAGTAAATTTCAAATATTTTAAACATATTTTGAATAGGAACTTATAACTTTTTTACCATCTGTAAAACTGACGAACTGGCAACCATCTAAAGAAGTAGAAATCAGCTGACACGGAAAAATCTAAATTCCGCAGATTTCTGCGGTACGGGCTACAACTACAGAAAAATTCTGCGGTGTTGAGTTTTCATTTACATGGCGCTTTGGTAAGACAGATCGTGTCAGCTGACTCGGGTTTACGTACCGGTAGGTTTACGTTCTTGACTAATTTCAGCTTTAATCGATCAATTTTTTATTTTTTTTAATACTCGGAAGCGTTTTCACTATAACACGTGACCGCGATAAATTTGAATATTTCTACCCTAGCCTAGAAAACTCAAGCCGTTTTGATAGAGGAAATGGCTGAAGACTTGAGCGTCGTTTTGCAAATTGTACAAGTAAGCTAGTCACGAAATGGAGCTCAATTATTGATTCCCCATCATCAGAGCCTACCATCACCTAAAAAATCTTTACTTTTCCCTACGCTCAAAAAAAAAAAAAAAAAATCCCCACAAAATTACCTACAGTACTTTTGTTCACGCAGTGTGTACAAAATTTCAAAACAGGTGGTTTTATAAGCATTTCAACAAGATTTTTATGAAAACTGGCTTATACAGGGCGGGCCAAATAAGACCTACCAGTGTTAAACACGTATAAATTCTTAATTTTTTAATATTATTATTACTTTCTCTCTGCATATTACAGTTAATCTATTGGAAAAACATAATGGATACTTACAGCAAGACCAACAACAACGACTACAATACGCTATTCGTTTTACACAATTGGCAACAAAAATAGATTTTTTTGGTAATGTTTTGATGTCAGACGAAACTCTAAAAATCCAAGGGCAACCCAACAGCACCGGTTACACCCATCCAGATGTACTGTTTGGTGCAGTGTTATGGCCGAAAAAGTTATCGGCCCATATTTCTTCGAGAATGAGGATGAAACGCCAGAAACGATTTCTGGGGATTCTTACAGAACAATGGTTGACAACTTTTTGCGGCCAACGGCAGAGCACTCTCCCAATTTGTGGTTTCAAAAGGATAGAGCGACTGCGCACACTGCTAGGCAAACTATGGCAAACTAGGCAGACTCTTTGTAGGTCTCATTTGGCGTCCCACCCTGTACCTTATTAAGGCACAATAAAAAAATAAAACCAATTTATTAAAATTATTTAATAAATTTTTTTTGTTTCTTGACTGACTTCGATGAATAATGGCAGGTAATACGAAACTACATCGATTATTCGTCTCCCGAAAAATTTCAAAAAATGCAATTGGCACCTTTTCAAGCTTAGGTGACGATATGTCAATTCGTTAAAAAAAAATATGAAGGAAACTTATTTGTGCATATCCGATGCTGCGTCGTAAATAATTATTTGAGTGGAATCTTCAGCTTTAAACATCATAAGCTGGATCCACAATTAACTCCAGTTCAAATATCAACAGTAATCAAAAGTTCCTCACTTATCGACAGGGCGAATTCATATGCATATGGCTGTATGTATGTATGTATGTATGTATGTATATCTGTGTTCATGTGGAATAGTAGCTTATGTCGAAAGGCTGGCTTTAGTATAATGCGGCATGCGCAGCATACGATTCCGAATGACTGACGTGCAAGAAATAGTTTCGATACTAGCAAGCCAATATTCTTATTTAGTCTCATCCAAAAAATTCCTTGTCGTTTAAAGGATAAAGGGAATGCCGCATTATATTAAAATCAGCTTCGCCACATAAGCTACTATTCCATACGGTGTAACATGCGCAGGCTTGCAAAACAATTTTATTCACATTTCAAAAATTCCCTACATTTTTAAAATTTATAGAAAATCTGCCCTTTTTCCCTACGCACACATTTTTAGAGCCGAAAATCCCTAAAAGTAGAAAATTTTCCCCGCATGTGGCATCAGTGAATGCTATGACGCTAAGGTACGGAGGCAAACCTTCTGCCAAATTAGATTGAGTTTTCTTGGGGATCTTATAAAATTTCAATTTTAACGCAGTTACATGTGAAATATTTTAGAGTATTTAAAAAAAAAAGTTAAAATCAATTAAGATTTGAGTAGTTAGCGGACGTTGGTACAAAATGTAACATTTCTTCCCACTGTGTGCCGTCGAGCAAGTCATTTCTCACTCCTTTCGCGTCTATGAAGTTGTGCATATGTATTTAGGTACATACATACATATCTTCTCTATTACGTCATACATTGTGATTATGGCAATTTTTCGTTGCTGCTGTTGCTGCCACGCGGACATGCTGCCACTTCCACCGCTCGCGGTTAATGTCATGGCCATGTTTACCTTTCCCTACTTATCCGGGGAACATCCTACTGCCTGTCATAGCGTAACTTTAAATTTCACTCCTCAATTCGGAATTCTCTTATCTCACTCAGGTGTACATTCAAATCCGCGCTTAACTGTCCACTCCATTCCGTTCCGCCCGCGAGCGATCCGCGCCGCCTGCTCGTTTCTTTGATTGCTTTTGACATTATCATCAACAGTCTTTTTGGCGTGGCAATCTATACGTACATACTTATGTATGTGTAGGTAGGTATTAGACTCCTGCGCAATTCCATTTAAACGGCCCAAAAAGACATCCGATCGCCGCGCAAATACTTTCCATCCCCTACTTTCATCGTTCGGGTCAATTGTGAGTAAGCATAAACCAGTTTCAGCAAGCGTACGTAAACTACCGATCAATAGCAACACGCGTAGAGTATTTACTTTGCCTTCCGCAACTACTGCGAGTAAAAGGTATTTGACAGTAGAGTACTCTACTGGTAGTACTTGAGTATTTTCGAAGAAAACATACATTTGTGGCAAGAATGATAGAAAAATTTTCTGGATCGCGCATTTGTGGTATCTGAATAAAACTAAGGACAGGAATGTAGTGGAGCGATGAAGAGAGCGACGAGCAAAACGTACTTTCAACTAAAATGCTGATATACATACCTAAGTACATATGTATGTATGTGCATAGATACGTATGTGCATAGATACATACATATGTGCATAGATACGTATGTGCATAGATACGTATGTGCATAGATATGTATGTGCATAGATACCTATGTGCATAGATACGTATGTGCATAGATACGTATGTGCATAGATAAATATGTGCATAGATACGTATGTGCATAGATACATATATATGTAAGTGTCCGCATATATTTTTTCTCGTCACTTGTTCTGTCGCTTCACTGCAGCAAAACCAAGTTGTGAGGAAAACCCTGACGATATGCGTAGAATTGAAACCATGGGTTCATATTAAATATATTTATGTATGCATGGACATATGTATGTACATATGTTAAAATGTAGTTTCGATTTAAAAAAAATCGGATGAAGTTTTTCTTTCGCCATTCATACACCTCTAATTTCAGTATTTATTAAAAAAACTCAATGAAATTCAAAAACTCTATCTTGCATTTGGGTTTACTCAATACCAATTTGAGCTGTCGCAGTGTTATCAAAAAAAAAAAACTTATCAATAGGTAGGTTCAGAAGGCGCAGCAGTTGAGCGCAACCGTTGCTAAACAAAAATCAGTGATCGTTATGCGTCTTTTGAACGACTTCATACATTAGCTGTCAAATTCAACTCTCAAAGGTACACACCAACATGTTGTCTCAAATGATCAGAAAAATATTACGATCATCTAACACGCAACTATTCAGTTGATCAGAAGTACGCAACAACGCGTTCAGAAGGTGCAATCGCACCAGTTACTGAGCTGTTTCGCCTTCTGAACGTGCCAAATGAAAATTCGTTTCTCTTGAAATCAAGTTATATGGCTGCGTATGTATGTACATATGTATGTACATATTCCGAAATTTTTTTTATTTGTAAAGGCTCTCAAGAAAAACTAAAAATTCATATAAAATTACGCACAATAAATGGAAAATAAATTTTCTTCTATAAAAAATTTCTTAAATCAGTATGCAGCTCTTAAGAAAAAAATGCTCGTACATCTCGTCGCTACCATGTTCAACTATCGAATGTGAAAATCGGCACTTTTCAAAATTTTGATTTGCCACTAATAATTTTATTTCGTATAGCAGCATTGCTTAAGTTATTGTTTTTGACAACTTATTTGTTGGTTAATGACTGCAAATAGTTTTATAGAAAATTAGAGACGAGAAATAATACTTTCATAAAAATTTAAGTACATACATAGATTTAAAAAGCTGCTTGAATACAAAAGTTTTATGAAAATGTCACATTCAACAACTGTCTAAATCTACGTTATTTTTTATAAATAAGGCCGTAAACATTTCCTTACATCGTCGATTTCCATATTCTATTTTTACTCTTTCAATTTCACTGACCAGCGCTGCAAACGATATCAACTAGTAGGCTAACAACCAGAATTGAAATTTAATACGCAAGTACTTACCGTACTACAAGTATACAGAGAGTAGATTTGCTACTCCCTTTTGGCAGCAGCAAATATCTCTCGTACGCGATGAGGGAAAGTAGAGTACGTACTTTGGTGGAGTAATAGCAAGTACGTCAAGTATTTACTCTCTCAACGCCAAGTAGTGTATGTATGCGGAAAAAAAGTAACAATGTGTTGGGAGTAGAGTACAATGCAAGGAGTACTTATTGAATGAAATGCGGCAAATACAATTGCGCTGGACTCTAGTAGGTATGCATGTTCATGCACATACATTTGCTCGCCCGTTCACGCACTGCGGATTCTTATGCAACAATAACTACAACAACAAATATGCGCAAACTTCATTTGCCGTGGGTGTAATTTTCCCACGGTTCGCTTCGTCCAAACGAATTGAGAAATCTTTTCGCAAGTGTCTTTTATCCGCCACCACTTGAGTGGGCGATTACGCGGCTTGCAATTTGGTGGCTTGCAACACCTGAGCAAATACACAAATAAAATGATCAAATGCGCTGGCTGGCCCGGCCCTTTCGTGCCTCCAACGCCAATAAATTTATTTATTTTTTTTTGTGGTTCGTCTTGGCGATAACTTGCGATATACATACGTGTAAGTGTGTATGCGTGTGTGTACATATATGTATGTAAATATGTATGTTTGCGCGATTATGAAATTTGCTTTAAGCCCTTTAGCCGACGTGCAGTGAGAATCGTGAGAACGTAAAAATTTTTCAGCAAATTTTTCACTGCCATTAATGTCAATAATGATTTTATAGATTTTCGATTTTCGATTTTCTGTTTATCAATCAATTGTAGCAACAACAACACAAGTCAATAAGGTAGGAATGTGGGCCAGTGGCATTGTCACAATCGGCAGCACAATGAAATGCCTGTATTTGGAAACTGTTTCACTGCTTTTGCGGGCGCAAAAACAAATATTTGCATATGTGTGATATGTGCGTGCATAAATAAATATTTGTGTATATATATACATATATATGTATGTATGTACATATCTTGGTGCTTGTGGATTTTAGTAACCACTGTAAATATTGGTTTACTCCTCTGATAAGCGACTTGCAATCGTTCAAAATATTCCTGCACTAATCCCTGTGGCTACTTTTCTCATCACACACAAGCGTACAAACTATTTACCAACAACAAATATAGTTGGAAATATTTCAACTTGACCGCTAAACTGATGGCGGAAGTAGTTAGTAAATACTTGGTATACAAGTACACAAAATATCATATTTGACATTTTTGAGGTGTCAGGTTGGAAATATATATTCACTCGAAGTTGTATTTGCTCGGAGGTTACATATGTACATTAGACTGCATCACTCCCCATAAAAAATAAAAATCAGTACTATTTTTCCATTGGAAATATAAAATCTATTATATTTTAAGACGTCCACCAAAATATTTCGGAAAAATATTAAGATTTAAGTGAGCTGGACCCTCAAATGACAAAACGGTTCAAGCTTAAAAAATTTGCATAAAAATATTTTTAAAAAATTTAAAAAAAAATTGAGCGGAATCGTAATGATGAGATTTTTGATTCTGTCTCTCTCTGATGGGTGCAATCTTGTATTCTATCATTCTTGCTCGCTTACCAAATTTCAGGTGGATATTTCAAAAATATAAAGCGGCTCGAAGTTCTGATCATTTGGCTCCTCGGATAGAACGTATGTAGATATATAAAGAACGCTCGAAGCGTACTTTCCGTCTATCACAACATGATCTATTTGGTTATTCTATTTTTCTTTTATCAGGGGACACCCAAGTGGCTTTGTTGATGTTTCGATGCTGGTGTCTGGTTGTACCAAAAATGTCTTCTTTGTCCACCCTGGCGTTAAAGTCGCCCAGCACAATTTTAACATCGTGGCGGGAGCAGTGGCTATACCCCATTGAGCTCCTTTTTTAATGCTTAAGTTAGAAAGGACTTACGAATCACTTCGCTGCTCGGCGATCACTTTCGAATTTCATAAATTCTCGCAAACGAGTCATCGCTTCTACTTTTTATATTGCTGGAGTAGAAGCTGTTTAAGTATTTGTCCTTTATTGTTTTCTTTTTTAGATGAAGCTACTCTTCTCAACACAAAGAAGCTATAGTCTCTGCATATTTGATGCTCTACTTGAGCGATCTTTTATGTTAATTAAATTCGGCGGACAATGTGTTGCATGTAAAACTTATTTTAGATAGGAATCGGACAAGTGTTCAATCGATTCGAAGCTCATGCAACAGTCACTTACATATATATGTATATGTATGCAGTTGAAAATTAAAATATGCTTTTTTTTCTATGCCTTTCTCAACTTTTCCATTATCATACTTACATTCATTTGTATTCGTGCAACGCGACAGCGTACAAATTGTTGCATAGATATCTGTCACCTGCTTAGAAAGTACGCCACATGTGGCGCTACTGTTGCACGATCGTTGTTGTTGTTGTAGCATTTCACCGCTCAATGTAAGGCTGTCACCGCGAAGCGATACAACACGAAAGGTGCAGAGCGCGCGCTCGAGCTTTTTCAGCGCTTTAAGCAAAGAAAAACAAAAAAAAGCCGCTGACAAATCGCCGGATAAGTGATCACCTGCAAAATTGCAAATTATTATGGAAAAATGACAAATGCGCATTGCCGTAAATCTTTCAATTTAATTTGATTCAAATGTGCGAGTGCGAGTGTAATTTTATGCCGGCAGCGGTGCGCGGAGCAGTTGGTGCGCGCAGGTCAACGCGAAACGCCGCTGACTAAAATTGCATGTGGGGTCCACAAGCGCCAACGGCACTCGAACTCCAATCGGACTCCGGGCATTATGGTCCGATGGCAAGTGGACCAACGCACGCAGCAGCGATTTTAAGCATTTGACGCACGTTTGCAGAAAGCGCAGCGCACAAGTGAACGCCTCGCGATCAGAGGCAGCCACTGCAACGCGGGCGCTCATCCGTTCATCCGTTCATCATTTAGCATTCTTGTCACACTCGTGTAATTGCTGCTGCTGCTGCTGCTGTACATTTCTACATTGACACAGATAACTGCGCATGCGTGGCTGCAACTTTGTCTGCCAGCGACATCGGTGGTGGTGGCGACAGACGAAGGAAGACACAATATTGATTTTAATTAATATTAATGAAATTTGTCGGCAAGAGGCTGCAACGCCTTATAAGCCAAAGCGTGGCGCCCAAGTGATGCTGACAATTGTTCGCCCGCGTGTGTGTGTGTGTGTATGTCTGTGCCGGTGCCGGTGCGTCATGTAGGAAGGTACTGGTGGACAGGTAGATACTGATACTTGTAAGCTTGCATACATTTTGTCAGCCATCCGCCTAGCCATCAACGCTGGTAATCAATTGGCCATTGAGCCAATCAGTCACTTAGTCAGTCGGTCGATCGATCGATCGGCATTAATGCTGGTGGCTGGCTGCCTGCCTTACAAGGTAAACGACATGATATTGGTGTCGCTTGACTTGGTAATTTGTAGGTGAGCAATGCGCAGTTGCGTAGCAATAATGACATGCAGAGGCCTCCTTGTCAAGTCATCTGACATATATCTATTACTTGTTTAAGAATCTGTTTCTGACTGGGCATTTAAGAAGTTTACTAATCTGTGATCATTTTGGACTACGTTTCATATTTATTGTATTAAGGAGGAAACATTTTTTCGTGGTACAAATACTCGACTGAGAAATGCGTTAAAGGGCTTTCTCTGCTTCACTTGGCTAAGGTGAGATGCTTTTAGGGTCGATTAAATACTCTTTTTATGTTCGGTTTCTAAATTAAAAATGGTGCTTTTACATTGTGCGATCTGGACGGAGGGTACTGTGTACTTAAACCCTATCCTTACCTCCAAAAGGCTGAATTAAACAACACCAGTCTCACTTGTACGCATGCTTATGACGGAGGAGAAGGATGACGAGACCTAAGACTAGCTGACTTCATGATTTCAACTTTAGACAGGACGATGTGGAGACAAATTAACGACATTTAAGAAAAAATGGCTTTGAAAAAGTGTTGAGTGTCGATTTGTTTGTCAAGATTCCTTCCTTTTCAACGACCTAGATACGTGAGTGAGAATGCTGATGACGCAGTATTGAGGCGAAGAGCAGGATCACCTATCTTATATATTAGCCATATTAGCTCTTCTCACCTCGTTTTGGTCGAGCGAAGGGACAAGACCTTCGTACCTAAACATTCGCCCTATACAGTTCGCCATTCAACAGCGTCAGATAACAGATTTCGATCTCTGTCTTTGCTGGAATCAACCACAGTTCTGAAATTAGTGTTTTGTTTTGTCTTACTTACTCTTGAAAAGACGTATTGATCCCACTGATTATTCATGTCCAAGCAATTTGCAGTTGCTTGAGTGAACAGGATTGAGATCCCATTGCTTTGCGACGTCGAACTTACGTCGGACTGCGTGGCGCAAAAGGCCAAACCAACAATCGTTTGTAGTGCCTAATAATAAGAAGAATACGTGTATGCCCTTAAACTGTACACTGAGAAAAAGGATTAGTTTCGACAACTAAAGATATTTAGTTCCCGAATTTTGACAATATTTGGGAACTGTTACCAAGGATTGGGAACTATTACCATCGATTGGTAATTATAACTAAATATATTAAAGCTTCTAATATTCATCTAGGTTGTAACAAATCGTTAATTTAGTTGAAGGGTTTGGTTAATACTAATAAATATTTCTTTGAAGCATATTTCTACAAATTCCATTCAACTTAACGTATGGTTCATAAAAGGATGTTATTAAGCTCTGCTAATGCAGATAAGCTTTCTTTCAACACGTGGTTTAGTCATAGTTACCAAATCTTAGTTGAGGCAACCACGATTTGGTTTGAGAGTGGAACATATTCATGCTTGTGAGCCACCCCTAAAGAATGCTGAGCGCTCTCTGAGCACATACGAAGAGCGCCAGCTGAGCAATGCACACAGTCCCACTTATTGAATCGTTTGAATGCGCTAGTATGCCGACCATTGCATTGTGCGTGGAAATCATTGCTCCGCTACCGCTGTTCGTATATGGGTGAAACACGCATGTGGTCCCAGAGCGCTCAGTAAGCTATGGCATGTCGATCGCTGCGCCATGTGTGCTATGACATGCCCATACTTGTTTGTCTCAGTTTCGGTTTTGCTATCATCGCGAGTTGTTTCGGTGCGCGCATAGTTTAAAGTTTAATTAAAAATATAAAGTTTGATGCCAACCGGGGTTTTTCAGTGGATATATAATTCATGTGAATTATAATTTGAAAGTGCCTATTTAGCTAAGGAAAAAGCAAAGCAGTATACTTCCAGCAGATATTGACCTGGGTTTTCGCACGACTGTTCCTGTTTCATCGTTGTTTTTTAGGAAATTCTTACCAACATATACATATGTATTATTTACTTTAGTAACTAACTTATGTAAATATGTACGTATTTTTATGCTTAATATATGCAAATAAAAGAAGAAAGTAAACACAACAAACATCGAGTAATTTTTTATTTGTGTCAAACTGAAACTTTTTTCCTAATAATAAACGGTTAGCTGACTCAAGTCTACAGCAAGTAGACAAAATTAATTGAAAACGTGTATCAACCAAAGCATTGTTTATATTTGCTCAACAATGATTTTATTCAACTAACAATATTGTCCAATCAAGGTAGTCGTTTTGTAATTATTAACAAATATACATTTGTCCCAACTAAAAGTCTTAAGTAAATTGCAGACTTTCGTGAACTATATATTTATTTCGCCATATCCAACTATGCCACTTGATCACTATAACCAAATTTTGGTTATTATAACTAAACCTTTTTCTGGGTGTAGAATCCATCTAAATTTTTCGGGGCTATCGAAAGTATTCTCCAGTTTCTATCTCAATTCACAACTTCGCGCGGAGTTCACTTAATATTTATGCGTTTGTAAGTGGCTCCTCTAAACACTAATAACGTTTACTGAAAAATGCGAGGAATGTTTGGAGTTTAAGGCCACACTACTTGTTTCTTGACTATTTCCCCCCCCCCCCCCCCCCACATTCTCGTGCGAACTTGTAGTATCCTTTACAAGGTCATCTTATCGCATTTTACACCTGACAATTTGCTCGGCACTAAAAGCCAACACCACAACATGCCAACTACATATCTGCGATCTGGTATGCTGACGACGACAGGCGACACAATGAAATTTGAGCAACTCGACGTTACAGCTAAGTGCAGGCGTAGTACCTCTGCCACGGACGTTCGTGGGCGCAGGCGCAGCCGTACTAGAAGTAGACTGACAGCAGTGAGAGCGGCAACCGCAACTCAACACCAGCACTCTGGCGATTTCTTATCTAAAGTGAAAATTTATTCATTGTCGTCTTCGTCGCAGCTATGCAGAATGCCAACACCAACCAACCTTCTTGCTGCCATTGTTGTGTTGTTTTTATTGCTGCTGCAAGCTGTCCACACCGCCATTAGTTGTTGCGCGCATTTTGCATCTTTTGTTGCATACAAGTGGATTGTGGCTGTTACGTCTGCAACATTAGTGTCAAGGCGTGCTGCAGCTGCTGGGAGAACAAGGCCAAAAGTAGCAAAGAACTACAAAAAGTGTGTTGGAGGAAATACAAAGAAGCATTACACTGTAAGCGCTAGAGTAACGCAGGCGAAGGAGTCACTGCCGCTGCGTCTGTTGCCGCTATTCAGCCTTCGCACAGCGCGCGGCACCTCGGACACAGCGAGCGTGCGTCCTATTACTTGCGCCTAATTAAGATCTGCAAGCATAATGTCGTAAATTAAGTGGCGGGTGAAAGGTTAGACCAGCCCAAGCCACAGCAGAGCAAAGCCAATCACAACAAACGTACACACCTCACTGCTGCACACGCAACAAATAAGGCAGACGCGCAAGTAGCAAGTGGAATAGTCGAATAGTCGATGGTGGCTGGCACCAGCGCGCTTGCCGCATGCCGCATTCCCAGCAGTGGCCGGCCGGTGGCGAGTGTCGAAAAACAATTGCTGAAGTCGGCGCAAGTGGCAAGTAGTACTGCTGCCTGCTGCTGACATGTGTGAGCAATTTGTGTGTCTGCAGCACATTGTTGTTGCCTTGTATGGTAGTTAGTTGGCTTAGTGGCATGTTCGGGGACGCAGGTGAGGCGCGCGGAATTCTTAGCGCGCGAAGTAGGTGTGAAAATACGCGTTGTAGCATGGATTCGTTGTTTATTTTTTTATTTTATGTTTCTGCAATGCATTTTGGCGTTCAATACTCGACTGCCACTCGCACAACACATCGTCGCTGCTGCCACAACTTCCAACTGCAACATGTTACAGAATTTACCGCATCGTGTCCCATTAGCAGCGGTAATTCCCTCATTAGGTGGACACTAGCCAAGGCAGCTAATCCGCTACTCCGACTACTAAAGTGGCCTAGAATGGGAGTTTCGGCGTCGGTGTTGGGGTCGCTCCTGTTACTGCCGTTGTCGGTGTTGCCAGCGCAGCTGATGTGTCGCACCCAACTCCATTTTGATGGGTTTACCTCCCCACTTAACGATGCCCTGGAATTTATGCTGATATGGCTATGGTGATGGAGGTGCGAATGGCTGGCGTTGGCTGAACGGCAGAGTGGCTGAGTAGCTGAACGAATAGGCAGTCTAACTGTTTACTGATGGGCTGTCGGTGGGTTGCATATGCGTTAGAGCCGGCTGTAATTTGGTTCTACAGCTCGACGTCCCTTCACTTGCCGACCCGGCGTTGAATGCGCCTTCCCTTTGCCACAGCAACTTTCGGCTGGTAATTCACACTTTTGTGTGTGTCTGCATTGGAGCTGTCTCATTATGTGGCACATTGTATTTGTACATTGTGGGCTGCTGCCGAGCCCAGAGGCCTTTCGGGTCGTTGGGCTGTTTGCCATTGATGGACTGCAGATGGACAGTTTGGATTGCGTAATTTATTGTTTGCCTACGCTTGATGAAGTGGTGTCGGTGTGCCGTATTGACATGGCCATTGGGGCCTTCGGCAGTGCAGGCAACAAAAACAACAACAACAATTTACGCGCCCCAGTGGCAGCAGTAATTTGAGCAACGCCTTCCAGGAATCACTTAAACCGAGCATCAGCAACGACACACAATGTACGCGCCCTTAAGCGGTGGCAAATAAATTGAAATGTGCATTTAAAGTAGCGGTCAGCCAGGGTCGAGCACTCGTAGTGGGTGGCGGTCCAGCAACATTGCAACCAGCTAACCGCACGTGTTTAGTTAGGCGAAGCAGATCAACATGCACGGACATGCAACTGAAATAAATTTGACTTAACAAACCTTCGCACACACACACACACACCTACAATTAAACGGTGGTGTAGCTGCGCTGCATGTCAATCCTCTTTTGGGAAGTTTCGAGATTGATGGTTTGAGTTTTTGCTTACATAAATCGCAGCAAATGCCACAAATGCCACTGCCTGCTTGGGTGCAACATTGCATTTACAGCGCATCACTGTAAATTTACTTACACACACACACACACACATGCACCAACATACGTACATACACACACAGAACTCGCTTGCTGTGGGCGCTATGCGCTGTTGTGGGAATTGTTATATGCTTCTGCATGTCGGAGTCAGTCGATTGTGGCAGCTGCTGCTTGCCACACCATACTCGTAAATGTTGCAAGCAAGTATGCCGGCTTTAAATGGTAAATTATCGTTTAATTAGCTACGCAATCTACATATACAAGGTGTTGTGGGAATGACATGAGAGAAGCGCAAATGAAGTCTGTAGGAAAACAGCGAGGCAAGAGCGGGGTCCGGTAACTCTAAAGGCACACTAGAACAACTGAATCGGTTAATTACCAACGGGAATAAGGCAGGATTAACATAGAAAAATCCGTTGGAAAACTACCACATATAACTAACACCAACATAAGAGGATCGGCAGAACCTAACTCATCCCTTCTCCGACGCCACGAGTTGTCATACGGACGGATCTGAGCTTCAGAAGAGAAGTCAGAAGAGTTCAGAGAAGTAATTGGGTATTAGAGTGCATAACAGCGATTCCATTAGGATTTCATGGAACTAGCCATGGCTATATTAACGAAATATGTGACTCTTGGAGAGAGTACCAACGCCGCACGCTTCAGAATTTCGCTTAACAATTTGAATAAAGATTTGTTCTAAGAGCCTGTGTGTAACTATACAATGGTACTTAAAATTTCCGGGGCTAGTGACCAAAACTAAGGCTTCCCTATGGATGTACTGCCTATCATAAGAACGCTCCTCAGCAATAGTGCTGCAGGAGTATGGTGGAAGGCACAAAACAAGCAATACATGTTAGGACAGGAAGTTCGACAGTAATATATGTACAGCTCGCAAAAACCATCAGCTCGCATCGAAGGCAGAGAGGGTCCGTTTGTTGAAACCGAAGATAGTATTCTTGATACAAGTGTGGGACTCGACTCGACTTGTAGGTTCTTCGAGGGACTGGAGAAGGTTAAAGCTAAACAAGAAAAATTAAATTGCTATTCATAGCGTTCGCTCCGAAACAGACACTGGCCTAGGGATAAGGGTATTATCCAGGTTCCTAAATACCAATACCTCCCGGATAGAAAGAGATTCTAGAAGACTGTTGAATTCGACGTTGGAATCAATATATATAAAAAGTTTTTTGGCTTCAGACTGAGTGCTCACGAACTAGCAAGAACTGCAGTCTCTTCTGGAACCAAACATACATATCTCACATGATAATACCTACCCTGATCTTTTTTTGATCGGTTGTCTGAATAAAATCCACAGCAGTAGCTGTGATCTTGAAAAAATTAGGAAAACGTTACTCCACTATCTCAGCAAATGTCCAGATGTGGCGCATAGACACTGAATACGGAACACAGGGATGCTAAATTTTGTGCGGTCTGTTACATGGGTGAACTGAAGGTTCTGTTGAGGTGAGTTCGTTGGATGAGAGGTTGCTACTACCCGTCATACCTACCTAGGTCTACATAAAGCTTTATAGCGCTCTGCGTTAAATATTGGCAGATTCATCAACAAAGACAACAAGTTTTTAAGATAACACCACTACGTGAAACCAGGCAATCAAAGACGAAATGACGAAGCTTCGGTTCGCACATAGACGATTGCGCTCTTGATAGCGATAGCGTGTTAGCGCCCGACAGCTATTTGTCGTCCTAAGTTGAAGGGTTTTAAACAAATTCGCACGTACTCATTCGTTCGTGCTGTTTGAAATAAGTATATGCTAGCCAGGGCGGCCGCTGTGGTGTAGTATTTAAGAGTGCGCGCTACTACTCCGCAAGGCCTGGCTTTAAGCCCGGGTCAACCAAACAACAAAAAATAAAAACAAAAAAAATTTTTTCAACTAAAGCAACTCGTTGTTATTAGATTGCTTTCTAACTAGGACTTCCTTTCAAAATTCAAGTTGAAATTCGCTACATTTATCAAATTTCATTGTGCATTAGACTTCCATGCGTTGCTAATTGCACTATTAGTAAGTGCTTAAGAATCCATGTGCCCAATTTCCTAACGGGCACTTGTTAACACTCGTCCGATCCAATTAAGCACCTCGAAGCGTTTTCGCAAATATTTAGTTAAGTGTTTGTGTCTGCTGCTTGTTGCACTTGCGACAAAACATTTGTAATTTATTACGGAAAACACGACAATCTAACGACAATGACAAGCAAAAGAAGAATGAGGAGGTGAAACAAAAAAACAAAAAAAAACTACAACTAAGGCAGAGACTTCTTCTCACTGCTGCTTAAGATGATGACGCTGAAGATTTCTGCGAATTCAACTCGCCTGGATCTCTAATAGGCATTGAGCTAATGTCATACCACGCGCTGTTGCACGCATTAGAAGCGAGTTGCACGCACCAAGCGGTTTAAGGCTACTGCCAAAGAGACGCAGAACACGTGCTCCCCGCGCGTGCCAACCACGCCAAAGACGTCTTCAACGTCCACAATGCATTAGCCATCAATGCCAAATGCTACATTGCAATAGTTTTGTTGCTGGTCCAGGTGTCCAGGAGTCAGCGAGAGGCGCTGCAATGCGCCACATAGCAATAGCTCATTGTCTCTGCGGGTTCAAGAGGTTAAACGTCGTTTGTACACAAGTTGCCCATTGCTGCCGCTGCGACTGCCGGGAAGTGGAAAATGGCGCTGCGGTGACTCGCCTATCGATCGGCTGACTCAATCGTCGCTCGTCGATCGCAACTGGCAATGAAAACAAATCAACTGGCAACTGGCAGCAGACAGCAACGGTTAGCAGTCTGACGCCTGGCAAACGAATTACTGCTGCTGGTGATTGCAGTGTTGTTGCCACACTACACCGTTGTTTGTGGCATGTATCAATTGGATGCTGCTGCGCGATTTGACATCCTGCTGCGCCAAAGCAATGAGTTTTCCGCAAACTTTTTTTTTACTTGAATTGGATTTTTTGAGTGTTTGGCCAGGCAAAATGTTGCATGTGCCACAACTCTTCTAGCGAGTGTAGTTTCTGTAGTTGTTCAACACTCGTTTTGTGGCTGACAATGACTTTGGTTAGTGGGAATACTACTAGCACTGGCATCGTGTGTACTCGTACGATAGAGTGTCGTCCTGCCTTTTGTGGCGTTGGTGGCCAGTACAGTCTGTTGGACATTCTGGTAAACACAATTATGGTTGGGAGTGATTGATGAAGCTTTCAGATTCGCCATGACGAGCAATTGGACAATTATTTACGTTTATTAGAATGCGTTGCGGCCGAATTGAATTGAAAGTGATCGTCGAAATGAATCCCGGTGCTTAGAAGGGGATGTGGTGTGGTGGGAATTGATTTTCTTTGGAAAAAAGTGTGCAACGTGGGAGCTTTGATTCTAAGAAAAGGTAGTCGATTTTATGGGAAATATAATGTCTATCAATATGGTTGAATATAAATTTTTATAAGTTGGGCAGATTCAGGCAGTGCCTTCACGCTCCATAAGTTGATTTTCTCTTTCCTTTGCTCTGTGCTGTGATCAGAGATGGCCTACTGCAGGAGCTGTTGAGAAGGAGGTTTTGAGGCTACGATTTTGCCCCAGAAAGAACGGAAGACATTCTCGAAAGGGTTGACTAGGAAATATGCAGCGAATGGAGGAACAGGCAAGGGAAAACTCTCAAGCATGGGACACAGCTTGATGGAAGGGTCGGTATGATGATCATGTCAAAAGAGGTTGATAAGCCTAAATTTTAAGCTTCAGGACTGCTGTAGTATTTTCAGGCTAAGATAGCTGAAAAGCGTAAAAAATTAGCAGAGAGAGTCCGAAATGCGGGATTGCTAGGAGTTTGAGAAGCTCGCCGACAGCAAACGTGTGGAGGTTTTCAATATCGGCGCGAGCGGTTTCCAGCTTTTATGTCTAAAATACGTAGCTGCAAAGGGGTATGGAGTGTCAGCTTGATACACCAAAAACACAAGACACATACTCATAATAATAATATAATACTTATATTGGCGCTTACACATATGTTAGTGTTTGGCCGAGCGTCTCCAATGATTTGTGGCGTGCGCTTTGATGTTGTCACACGAATGGGACGGACCTACAGTTTTACGCCGACGCAGAACGGCGATTGTATTTTTTTGAGAATCTGTTTTTCATGGTAGAATACGCTGGGGCTCGAACCTAGACCCTGCGGAATGGTAGCGCGCACTGCTAATCACCACCACAGCGGCCGCCGATGCATACACATAAATTTTGAGTTTAAATCGAGTCAGTAATCGAAAGAAATGCTACGCCGAAGGAAATATTTAATGGGTGTTAAGGTGGATGGCCGAATTATACTCGCAATAAAATTAGGTCACATTTCATAATCTAATAAAAAAAAATCGTAAAAAATACTAGATTTTTTTTGTGACCCTAAAACTATTTTTGTTTTTAATAAAGGCAACAACAAATTCTTGGTTGGTAATTACGCAGATATGTATTTATGAACACAGAAATTTCAATCGTTTCATTACATGTGATATAATATCCGTTCTTTATATTCATACACACATATACACTCCGTGTCCTAATTATAATTGCACCACAGTTGACAAGTTTTAGCAAATTTTTCTTTGTTATTTAATTTCAGTTATATATATTTTTTTAAATATAATTAATTCTATAGCGAAACATGTGTAAGCACAATTTTCGTACTTTATGCGATATTAAAGAAAAAAAATCTAACTTTCGTAAAAATTTCGAAGTTTTCAATTAGATTTCTCAGAAAGAATTTTAGTATGCAGTTTTGTTGCCCATTCAATTATAGTAACAAATTGTGAGTTTGAAGTAGCTAGGACTCACTGTTGATTTTTGGGATTTTTTTGAAGGTGCGGCTCATTTTCTTCCGTATAAAAAAAAAATCATCGAACATAATTATGTGCCGTATATGGAAGAAAATGCACAATACCGCTCACAAACAAAAAAAAATCTGGCGTAAGTTTAAACTTCTTCAACCTTGCACTATTATTATACTAAACTTGCTTGGGCTACTAAATTGTATAACTAAAATCTTTCTCAGAAAAAGCTAGAAATTTTTGCGGTGTTTATTAATCTTTTTTTCAATATTACACAAAGTTTGAAACTTGTCGCTTACCTCTTTTTGGGTGATAGGGCTCGCTTTTTTAATAATAAATAACTAAAACTAAAAAACAAATAAAACAAATAATTGTTAAAACTTGTCAATACGTGGTGTGCTTATAATTATGACACGGAGTGTATATGCATGCTTATATGTAAACGCGCACATTAATTCTTGTGATTACGCTCCACCATTGCAGGCTGTTGCAATCTACACATAAGTATAATCCACGGCCGGAAGAGGAGGTGGAGGCGATTTTTGCCAGTTCCTTTTGCTATTTTTTGCAGCTTCAATTTTCTTTGCCATGCGCATTCTTCTTCCTTAACTCTTTCCACGGCGGTGCAGTAAATCAAATGTGAAGAGCAACTGTGCAACATCTCCCGCACAGCAGTCGTATTACAAATGCACACAGTGTATTTTGCACATACAACCATACACCCAGCTAAACGTAATTGCGATGCTCATCGCAGACGCATTTGGACTGAATCAAGCCAATCGACCGGCTGCGGTCGGAGGAGGCTGCGCTCACTGCTGCTGCTGTTACAGCCTGGCCGGCAGCAATAAGTTAATGCAGTCGTCGGGCGCATCCGCATCGGCGTTGTTCACATGAGGGTGGCAGTGGCGGTAGCCGTGTGTGGAGGTCGTTGCGTTGCCGCCGCTGATGACGTTGCAAAAAAGTGGGAGGATGCAGTGAAGTTTTCGATTTTTTTGCGCTTTGCTGCGCTCACGTACGCTTCGCTTTTAGCCAAAGGCATTTTGGGCCACTTTAAGGGCGCACAAAAGACCGCAATGCACACAGCTGTGGCGAATACGCTGAGAGGTGAAGAGCGACTTCCAGCTACTTTATTGCAGCTGGACTCAGAGCTCAGAGCTGCAAGAAATATTATGAATTGAGCAAAAAAAAAAACAAAAATGATTTTGGTAAGTGGGCGGGCTTGAAGCAAACGAGAAAAAAAGACTGGCAGGAAAGGAAACAAATGTTGAAGAAATGCGACGTAAGTGCAGCCGCCGTAGGCTAAATTGGCCTCGATTAAGGCCGGTCGGTCAGTCGGTTGGTTGGACGAGCGGCGTTGAGGTGCTGAGGTGCTGAGCTACGGAGTTGAGCGAACGCTGGCAGGGCACGTACGCTTGTATTTCTCAATGAATTGCTGATCGCAGACGCAAAATTTTTGAGCCAGCTTTGAGTTTTGATTTTTTGCTGTATTTTTAGAATTATTTTGTTAAGTGGCTGCTGCTGTGCAGAAAATAATTTACTCGCGGCCAAGAGCGACCGACTCGCTGTCTGTACGCTCCATATGAGTGAGTGCCTGGCCGCGCGAGCCAACTGCCGCAGTGGCAGGTATCCTTTTGGCGGACAGCTTCTGCCACAGCAGCTAATTGCATTTGGCGGGCGGTTGCGGCGGTGGTGACTGTGTATTGCCATCTCAGATGCATTCATTGCGATATCGCTGCAATAATGAAGTTAATAATCAGTTCGCCTTCGAACATTTGCTAAATAACAATCTTTGATGTTGTTTCAGTGTTGCTGGATGTTTTGGTGGTGCGTGGCGGTGCAATACCCGTCGAGACCAGCCAGCGTACAGCTCGTCTCGAGGCGTGTACTAATTTTCTATTTCCGCTTGGTTTACGCATTGCAGAAGAATGCGACGGCGTAGCTGGGTCGGTGTAGATGTGCTTGCGCTTGGCGACGACAAAGCGCACGGCCGATAATTATTATTCAGCGAACATAATAATGTACCGCTCAATTGATGCGGGCGAGCTCCTCCAAAATCCTAAAGTTCTACTCGTACACCATTATTATTTGGCAAACAATTTACAAATCAAGCGCGGCGGCTCAAGAACAGCACTCGCAACTTAGCCGCAACTTAATCACTTTAACCCGCTGGCTAAGCGCTTTTATGCAAATAGCTCTTCAAACAAATACCCATACACTAGTAGAAATTACACGCGGCCCGGTAATGAAGCGAGCCCATTGCCCAGTGGCAATTTGAATTCCGAAAATCTCTTAAATTGATATTTAGCCGCAAAACTTTCTTGGAAATTAAAACAAGCATCAACAACAACTAACCCACAAGCAACAAGAACAACAAAAGCTTTGTACGCAGACGATCCCTTTTGTCCGGCTCATAACAACATTTTAATAACAGCAGCAACTCCGATAGCCATTCAACTGTCCGCAAAGATTGTGTGGGCGTTTAAGCTGCGAAATTATCTTGCACGGCACAAGCCTGTCGTCTACCGTCCCGTGCTGTCTGATTTGCTTGTGGTGCCCTTCAGCTAGAAAGTCGACCGCATCTTCTCGCTACCCGCGCATTCGCTTGCGAGCTTCGTCGTTGCGTCGTCTGTGCTGCTCCCTGACTTCTACACTAAGACGTCGCTGCCTACACCACCTACCCATTCTTCAAACGCGCATAACTCTTCTTCGTAAATAAATAGGCGAGTGTGTGTATCCGCATTAGAGTAGAACTGCGTTTTTTTCCCTAAATATACAAACTTGGACTTAACTTTTTATTGGAGCGGCAGAGAGCCTCTACCAGCGCGGCAAGTAGAAAATATTGTTACTACTTTATATATTTCTTTTTGAATATCCTTTAATTTGTCCAAAGTATTATGGCATATTTTCCATTTAAAATGCGCGTCACCCTAATCTGCACAGCATATCCTTCAGTTGTATTTAGCCACGAATTTAATATATACAACGGCATTCTTTTGTTCTGCTCTGATTCAGCTGAGCTTCAGTTTTGCTTTTAGGTTAAATTATTCAATTTGGCCGCTGGGCTTTGGGGGCGCATCCGCCAGACAATGATCTTAAATTTGCTCGCGTTCGTTTATTGTGCTTTCCTTGTTTGGAAATGGTCTACTCGAGTAGCGCCGTTGTAGGCAAGAAGCACCAGAAATAGTGGGTGATAAAAGGAGCACAAAAATATTACCACGTACTAGTATATCATTTTGTTTCATAAAATAAAGGAATATTTTACTCGAGCTATATGTAGTTAGGGCCAGTTTCTCAATGTCTGGTTATCACTACCTCACTACTCACTACTTAAAAATCATAATCGACTTTTTCGTTGATCGATAAAGCAATCAGCGTATTTAACCGGGGCTTCTACCTCCGATTTGCGTTAACTGGACATTGAAAAAAACGGCCTTTACCGATATAATTTTTTTATAACAACGTGCCGCTAAAAATTATGACCCACGTGCCTCTGCAGTTTTTCGAAAGCTTTCGTTTCTATCAAAAAAGGTTACCTTCTCTTTGTCCTTTACTTACAAATACTAAGAAGAGGGCAATGAAAAGGCAACATTTTTAATAGAAACGAAAACGCCACTAGTGGCTCTATTTGGAAGAAATTAGAGTCTGGGTTTCTGGAAATGGATAAAAAGAAGTATTGCAAAGAAGCTGGGAACTAAGCGACAGACTACTTCTAAACGAAACCCATAAACTAAAAAATAATGTTTTGCAGAACTGCATATATTTATGTATGTAAGTAATGCAAAACTATGTGGATTCAAAAACTCAGTCAGTGCAAACAAGAAGGAGTCCTCTGCGAACATCGAGGCGGAGCATTATGTGGCTGGTCATAGTAATCGGCAGAAAGTCTACACCTCCAAAATATCGAATGCAAAAGCGAATATGTATTCCACTAATTTAATCAAGTAATGACCGGGTTTCTAAAAGAACTGTGAACAAACTTAATTGCTTGAAATTTCAAGAGTAAGGACCAGGCTGCATTCAAGGTTGCTTTTATATCTCCCCAGATACTTCTATAAGTATTACACGAATAATAAAGCCACAATACTTAAACTTAAGAACCACACAGCTTCTGGTGCAGAAAACCTTGCCGCCGAGTTATTTAATCTGTTATCGTAATTCTGCTTTCCATTCGTAAATAATAATGGAAGGAAGGTGTTATTAGTAGTAGTAGTAGTAGTAGTAGGTGTAGTAAAGAAAATATTGCCGATCACCCCACGTTTAAATTCTTGAACTTACTTGAGCTCTTAACTGCGGTTAAGCTTTTGGTGGAAACGGGCTATAGCTATCATAAAAGGAGTTAATGAAGCATTTTTGTTCTCCCATCTTATTTTTAATCTAGCAGTATATAACGTTCTATAATGTATCAGAGATCTGGTGTTCTGGACTAAGCAGATAGCAACAATTTCGCGAGACGAAATTCGGTTTCGGCTTGCCACATACGGTCGGCACTGCTCGCAAAGTGAGAAATTTGCTTGGAAAAGCAACAACAAACAGGTGCCGCAACGGTTATGATCTTTATAATAAAAATCATAATTTAACCCCTAAAATTGGATTTCTATCTGTCCGATAAATTTTATGTTATTTTAATTTATTTTTATTTTTGAAAATCAAAACCACGATTTTGCAATGATCTTCAAATAAAAATCTTGGTATCCTATGATTATTTTCGGTCCCTGACATTTCAATTTAGAGGGCAGGACTAAATTCTGGGTATAAAAGTATGTGTTTACAATAAAATCTTTAAAAAGTATTTATAATAAAAGAGTTATTCATAGAATCATATCTTAATCGTATTTTATGATTTTAATTTTTTTCGAACACTTTTAACCGTTATAATAGAGACTGCACTTACAAAACCGATTTATGATTTAAATAATGAAATCTGAAAATAGCGGCTATAATGGCAGAAAAATAAAAATTATAAAATACCGATTAAAAATTATCGTAAAAATATAAATGAAAAAATAATGATTTTGCAATGGTTTTAAAATAAATGACCATCATTTTCGGTCCCTGATTTAGTTACTTTTACCTAACACAATATCCCGAGGGATTCCGAAAACACCGTAATAGTCCCGAAAATTCCCCAAAAGACCTAATAAAATAAACCAATGTTCCGAAAAAAAATTCACGTAAATCTTAAAAAATCACGAAAAGTAAAACACGAAGAACCCCGAAAAATTATCGACATAGTTAGTGCAAGTTATCACGCTAGAAATTTCGGCAACTAAAAATACGGTAATACTGTACTAGGTACCAGGCCACTGTAGAATCGAAGGCAATGAGGTCGCAGACTAACTAGTTGGCATGAGAAGGAATCGCTTACTGCCTTTTTGGAACCTGAACCGTTCTGTGGTCTCAGTCGGTCCTCTTCGAGAGCCCTAATTACTGAGTGGGTATACTCTGAACGCAGTAAGTACTGTAAATATCTATCGCAAAGAATCCTAATTTTTCTATAGTTGTTCACTTTCAACTACTACTCGGTCTGCTGGTTTTCCTTCAGTTCGACCCATTCTTAATTCAAGTTTAAATAATTTACTCTCATAGAAAAACAAAAAATACGTAGTTCCTTCAAAGTATTTGCTGTTAAAAGTTATTCGCAATAAATTATCCCTGCAGCGTTAACAACTTTCAATATAAAATGCAATTTCTCTAACAACTCCCTCTCAAATGCGTTGAAGTGGAAGGAATTGCATGGCGACATACGCATGTATGTATGTGATGTGACTTGTTTTTGTTGTGGAGTTCGCTTGTGACCGATTTGACCTCATTTCGTGTGACAACTTATGTGAATGCGACAATTGCGGTTGTAACTGCAGTAAAAGTGCCAACAGCACAACAACATGCGACCTGGAGTTCAAACTATGCAACTACTTTTGTAGGAGTAGATAGTAGACACACACATACATACATATGTATGTATGTATGTAAACAACAAACAAGCGGAACGCGACGCACTTATTTCCTGCATTCTCAATTCTCATTCTAATTCATATTCATATGCACACACACACACACACAAACACCTATTCGCACACTGACGTCGACATTTTCAATTTCATTTTATTTCTCCGCACTTTGTCTCCCCACCTTTCGATTCGAATTGAATTTGCTAGGCTCAGCGAGGAATATTTTATGCAAATTCCGCATTATAAAAATCGAATGCAGCAAAATGTTGACATCAAAGGTGACAAAACAACCGTACGCGCGTTGGTGCAATGACGACCAGTGCAGTGCGAGCAATAATCCCCCGCGTGCGCCCGCACCAACCGCTCGCTCATGCGCACCCTCGCAAGTCGCCATAGTGTCGTATGTATTTACATACATACCGTCGTCGCCAATGCGGTGTATTGATTGCGTGTGTTTGTCGGTGATTTGCTCATCATTGCAGCCAATAGGGCATACGCGATTCGCACCTGGAAGTGCACTTTTTTGTGATGGAGAGTAGAGAGGTGGCCTGCCTGTTGTGCACTTTCTTACCCACCGACCTATTATAGTAGCCATGAATAATTATTGCGGTGGCGGAAGCGTTGCCAATAGAATAATGTAAAATGGTAAATGCAAATGGAAAGTTTTGCTTTTTCTTGTCAAAGTTCAATAGCGTCTTACAAGAAGCAACGGCTATCATTTATATGGAACAGAAGGGAGTTAAATAATGGCACCGTATGGACTAATGAAAAAGAAATATAATAACGAAATGTTTTCAAGTCGTGAATTAATAGGAAATGCAAGAAGAGATCGTATAGAGAACCCCTGGCGGAATAACCTCACATACCTTTAATCGGAATTATTTGGGAAAAATTACATATAATAAAACGAATGAATTACGGAGAATTTTTACGAAGTTGACAATATCGCAAAATTTCATGTATTTTGGGGCTAGCCGTGTATCGCGGGACATTAATTGAATATGTATATCGCCCCAGCAAATTTTTCCATTCCAATACAGTTTCACTGATTTCGTGCAGGGTATGTGCCATTGCATGCAAGTACGTGACGTGTGCACGCCTGTACTGTACTGCGTTGCGTCGCACTTGCGGTGTCAATTCCATGTTGCGTGCATTTGCTATGCGGGAGGTCATCATGGCAACATTGCCATTTCATTTGCGAACCAATAACGCGGGCATATTTTTTTCGTCCACACCGCTGAACAATGTGCAGCTAGCTATTCGTATGTTCTTGTTGTTGTTGTGTATGCATTTGTAATCGGAAATTAGCATAGAAATGTGTAACAGTTAAATTTGCATTTTGCATTTTGCAAAACAAACTTCCGGCTGCAGGCAGCTTTAGGAAAAAAAATCTAGTGCAAAAGCAGAGAAATAGGATTTGGCCAAAGGAGAAGGAAATCAAAATGCAGCTACCTTTATACACTTATTGTTGTTGCACTGCGCATTAAGATTCAGCAAATGGGTCACAAACAGCGCGTTTATATGTCGGACGCGAACGAATTCCAACAAGCAAACGCTAAGATATGCGCGCGCGCGCGCTGACTTTAATTGCCAAACGGAATTGCGGCTGTGGCGTTGCAGCTAGTCCAAGTCGCATGCAACACGCAGCACATGCGCTTTGACATTTCGGTATTCGCGGCACATGTCATGGCGCGGCGGCTGATCAACGCCATCAAAAATCGCCATCGCCATCGCCATCGCCATCACTTTGATAAGTCAGCACCAGCAATCGCAACTATCGCCGATGAGGCTGCGGCCAACATTAGTGAGCATATCGGTATGCTGAGCATGTCACATGCCGCATGTTGCAAGTAAATATGTAAGTGTGCTTGCTGTTGGCTGCGCTAGAAGTTGGCGCAAGTAATTTACGTACGTATGTAGCTACTAGTTACACCAGCGATTGAGCGAATGTCTGTGGCAAATAGTCGCGTTTAATTATGCGACATGTTGCCCCATTGCCACAGCGGTAGCGGCAGCGGCAACAACAAGCTTAGCCAACAAAGTGTTTTCAATGTAAAAAGCAAGCTGCTTTGGCAATCGCTTCTACTGTAGTTGCTGTTGTTCGATTGCTGCTGCTGTTGCATTAGCAAATATTGTTAACAATTGTCGGCCACAAATGGCAATCATCGAAATCGATTTTCGGTTTGACACGACAATTGACATATGATTTCGATTTGTAGACATTCACGAGCCACAGCAACTCACCAACATAAATACTCGCTCGTACATATTGACAAAGTCGAGCCAGCTAGCCAACATAAAATTTACAACAACGCACACACTCGACATACATATATGTGTTTGTACAACATCTGATAGCAGTAATGACAACGCGCCGCATGTTGATGACAACAGCAACAAGGAGTAGTGACAACAATTGCCATTAGGTAGTTGCAGTGGTTTTTTCTTTGCTGTTGTTGCTGGTAATAGTATATGTTTTGGTGAACAAACGGCACATTGCTGATTGATTGGACATAAATAGATTGGTAGTACGCAAGTTGCATATCTATGTAGATACGGCTAAATACAAATAGTTTAGTGGCGAAGGACTAGCAGGACTAGAATATAGGTCAGTCAGCCAGTAACCCAATTAGTCGACACTAAAAACTTTCGGTTGAGTTCACAGGCATGTGCGTTTGCATTCAAAGAGTTTATAAGTGTTTACTTTCATTTGATTTTTTTTGGGCATGCGATGTGGTCTTTTGAAGTCTTTTCTCTCGCCTAGTGCTAATGCATACCACTAACCACTCGAGCACGGCTGCCGCCCCAAACTAAGTAGTTGGTAATTAGTATTTCGAGGTGCTATGATTGAAGCTCTTGCTCCGCTCCCTAAAGGTAGAAAGCGCACCTTATTTCAACCATCTTTGGGAATACAGTGCTTGAATACTTTAACCAATTCAAATGTTTGAGGGGGAGGTTTAGATGAAACTATCGCCTAGACAAAACGTTTAGTAAAGCCCATCCGAGAAATGTGATCCACAGAAGATTCTAAGACGTGAGACGAATAAAAAATAAAGCATTTTCAAGAAAGCGAACGTTTATCTTCGTAAGAATCGGCAATTTGAAGAAAATCGGAAAATCGGAAAGGCCCTCTGTAAAAAAGACTATTTTAGACAGTAAATTCTAGTCAGACCAACCAAGAAAAACTGGATGGATAACAGGCGCATTTCCAGACAGTTCGCTGTTGAAAGAAAACAATTTGTAAGTTTGCGAGTTCTTCGAGTTAGTACTTGGAAGCGGAGAGGGAACCGGTTTTCTTTACGCCAGGAATAACCTGAATAATAGATCTGATAGCACTAAAATGTTTACATTCTAAAATATTTGCTGGATCTACTAATTATTCTATTCTGTTCGTATGAAAGTAGAAGCTACGAATAAGTTAATCTTTCCCGGGCAAGGGCAATAATTACTTTGTAGGAATTCGTCGAAATAATTTCCTTTATAATATTCATTAATAGTGGGATTCATGAAACGTCGCAAAGTTTTTGTAAATATTTGCAATCCGGGGTTGCGATAGGTCGTTCATGCAACTTTGATCGCAACGTTGCCATTTCGCCAAAAGTGCCACCTTGAGACGTTCTATGAATAGCGCTAATGTAAAAGTTCAATAAAGTTGGCGAATGGACAAGCAAAAAAGCATAGCTTATTGTTCAATTATTGTTCAATTACCCAACGACAGAGCATTCTTCCGTACTCGCCATCCGTATCACCATATAAGAGAGAGAGAGAAAAATAAAAATAAAAACAAAACAAGTTGAAGTTTGAAAGTTTGGCTCTCATGAGAGCAACGTCAAAATGACTTCTACCCAAAATGTATTCAACAAAGTGTGATTGAATTTGACATTGCTCTCAGAAGAACCATCCTATAAAGTCAAATTGAAAAAAAAAAATTGTATGAATTTTGAATCGATTGTTTATATTTTTTGGCATAATAGTACCTTAAAAGAGAGCCTACCTGAGTTGTCAATCACACCTTGTTTAATACACCTTGGTTGAATACATTTTGCTTCTACCCATGTAAAAGTATACAGTAAGGTAGAACCGCTGAGAGACACTTTTAAAATTCTTGACGTTTCCAAGCAATTTAATTTTAAAATTTACTCACAAACTCGCACACACATTTTCATTTTCAATCTCAAGCAACAACGATTTCGAACAATTTCATGGTTTTTATTGTGCTTCTACCTGTATTTATGTGCCTTGCTTCAAACGCTTTTGTTTGTTTTTGACATTTGGAATTTTTCAAAACAAACTCAACGAAATAAATAAATCTTTGGTATTTGGGTATACAAATTGTTAACTTACGCATAAATTCTAACAGTTTTAGTTAAATCAAAGAATAAATGCCAAAAATAAAAATTGTCATTTAAAATAAAAATTTGAAAACTTTTCAAGCTTTTATACGCGCCTTTCTTTTATCGGACTATGATTTACGCCAAGTAATTGTGAATTTTTTTTACTAGCAAATGATCTATGTACATAGCAATTCTTCCTCCACAGCTCAAGGGATGCCTACGATCCTTACCAGCATCGAGTGATAGAAAATCCGTTGAGGTGCGTTGTGAAAAAACTTCATTCTACGTTTCATATTTGTGTCCTCTATACAATTTGCAGCAATCTCGAGGTATATATCAGCTTGCTGAAAGCCTCCATAGGCATTGGCTGCTTGGCTATGCCCAAGGCGTTTCAAGCTGCTGGCTGGCTCAATGGCCTAATGAGCACCATTGTGGTTGGTTCAATTGTGATATTCGCTCTGCATGTTTTGGTAAGTGAACACACTAGAAATAATTATGTTTAAAGAAACTACAAGTTCACTGATCTCCGCAGTTGCATAGCATCTACGAACTCTGTAGGAGAAAGCGTGTTCCTCAACTAAATTATCCGGACGCGATGGCACTCGCCTTGGAAGCAGGTCCAAAGTATTTGCGTTTCCTAAGCTTTACTGCGCGGTTTGTATGAAAATTGCATTACCTACATACATACATACATCTACTAAAACGGGGAATGTTAAATGCGAGCTCATCGCAGTTCTACCATAGATTTCATATTGGCCTTCTACCACTTTGGTGTCTGCAGCGCTTATGTGGTCTTCATTGCGGACAACCTGCGGGAGCTGACCGACTACTATGGCTACACATTCGACGTACGATTTTATATATTCGCGCTGGCTGCGCCGCTGGTATCAATTTATTTAATACGCGACCTGAGGAGCCTGGTGCCGTTGAATGCGCTTGCGGATGCTATGATTTGTATAAGTATTAAGTGGTTCTGTGTATGTGTACCTGTAGAAATGGACTAGGTTGATGGAAAATTTTTTATTTCGTAGGTCTTTGCATAGTATTTTACTACGTCTTGAGAGAACTGCCGCCGCTTTCCGATCGCAGAGCCGTTGGTGATATCAAAGCCTACCCTTTGTTCTTCGGCACTGTACTCTTTGCCATCGAGTCAGTGGGTGTGGTCTGTATGATCAAATGCTTTGCAAGAAATGATCTTTGATTTATTGATTGATTGAGCAGATAATTTCAAT
>NW_023458566.1:20776067-20809123 GCF_013731165.1 Rhagoletis pomonella | reverse complement strand
CAGCTTAATCCATAAACATTGCACGCTACTTGAGCCGCACAATGTCGGCTGACGTTAAGATTCTAATAAGTAAACTGAAGTGCATTTATCTATCAGCTCAGCGGCGAGTGGCAATAAAGTTAAGATGTAATCGATGTATCTGCAACTGCAACTGCAACATGCTGCTCTACTGCTCGGCTGCTCTGCCGCTCTGCCGCTGTGGCAGATATCGCTGCGGTGAGTACGGATTTTCGTATGCATCAACCTATTGCGACCGATCGTTGTTGATTTTGTGCCTTCTGCTATTTGACTGGAGTTAGGCGGTTGGGTGAAGCGCGCGCTACAAGCTCACTCGTTGCATTAGGCATTCCGCTGTCAATGCGCCTTTACGCATCTACATACTCGATAAGTAAGTATTGCAGCAACGTCGCATAATTTGTAAAATACAAATTGCTGCCAAGTAAATGAAATCAATAATCGAACAATCAGTATCCTCCGAGGATCGGAATTTATGTGCCTGGCGAAGCACATGTTCGGAAAATGTGTGTGCCTTTATATACATACCCGAATACGATGGATATTTTCGCATATTGTCAATTTGTAAAAACCTCTGTCCATATGCAAACAAGAAGTTAAATGCAAGTGCCGAGAGAAGTTTTGTAATTTTTTTGATATTTTTCATTGATTCTTTACGATAAAACTTCTTTTGCTGAAATGTGAGTAATTGGCGCAGTCAAGGGTTAATCAAACAGGTCGGTGAGGTTACACGCACAAATTAAATCGATAATACACGGTGAAAAAATATATGTTTCGATATACATCCATCTGTCGGTCTAACGTTCTATGTTTATAAAAATGAACCATCGAGTAGGTGCATGGATTTTTTCAGCGGACCTCAATATCGAAAGTTATTTGCACGGGTTTTTAAAGAAGAAAGCTATGTCATTCGCGTAGCCTATAAAATCAGCTAATCCTCAAATATTTCCCAATAGTCAAGCAATCTGAAAACCTTTCTACATCGAGCATCTTTAACTACAGCTCATCGGCATTTGGGTTTTGGCAGTTTAACTGGTCCAGCATGTGATATACTCGAATACTTCATAATGTGAAGGGGTGTTTTGTGGGCAGTGTTGGCAAAATGTTAATCTGATTAACGATTAAAATGTTAATCGCGATTAAAATTAATTAATGTATTCACCTGTACGATTAATGATTAAATTTTTTAATCGCTAATCGTTAAGGGTTAAAAATTAATTTTTTTATTCGCGATTACGATTAACTGTTTAATCAGATTTAAATAAATCATGATTAACTGTAATCGGATTGAATTTAATCGAATTAACTAATTTATTAAAAAATCAATCGATTAGTGCCAACACCGATAACACAGGTTGACAAATTTTTACTTTTTTGTTACCACCTGAATAAAACACATCGTTGCTATTGGTGTTGGCGTTGGTTCCTAAGTTGATAAAATTATATACTTGTATGTTAACGTGAGGTGGGTGCCCTCAGGTGTGTGAGCTGATTGCTTGTTTAGTGACAGAAGATATGTACATCGTTTGTTTTAGTGTTGTAAAAAAACAAATTTTGTCAATAATTTTTTTCAGTGCCTTAAATATTTTATATCCAAAGTAAATAAGGCACACGAAATTTACCTTTTATTTATGTACGTATGTATGTATGTTTATGCGAAATAATCGAGAGTATTATTATTCATGAAATTTTATTACCCAATCGGCTGACTGAGTAGCTGATAATTTCATTTGCCTCATTTGCGCTGCATTGGCAAAGGTAAATAAGTATTGTTACAAAATGTTTGAGTATCTGTATTTGTGATTGTACTATCGTTACTATCGTCGAGCAAAGTGGGCTACTGCTACTTGGCTGCTTTTTATTATACGCACACAACGAGAATTTTATTCCCAAATAATTGTTTTATTTTTATTTATTTTTTTCGAAGTCTATGCGCACACGCACTAAGTCTATTACTACGTTTATACGCATGCATAAGTCGCTTTAATTCATTTCGCCGCGATTCAAAACATATGTATAAACTTAATTTCAATTCGCTTTGAAAGAGCGAAGTGTTTTGGCTGACACTCCATTTCAAATCGGTAGTTTATTTCTCCAGACAGTTAGAAAGAGTGTATAAACACCGCTCTCACTCAAAGCGAATTGGAGATCAGCTGTTCCGCTCAAATTCCAAATAATCGGATCAGTATTTAAAAGCTGATTAATAATAATCGTTCTTTTTCTTTGCCACGATTTTATAATGCCGAATAAAACTAGATTTTTATCACTTTCCACTATGTTAACTTATAAAATGTCAAATGAAAACAGCTACTTTTGTTTGCTTTTGAAGACGGTTACTTTGATGCCGATATAAAGCCGTAAGTATAAACACTAGAGCGAAATGTGTACGGTGTCAATGCGCTTTCAATTAAGTCGATTATTCTGTGCGTATAAACGTAGTATATGATTATTTTTGAGTATTCCTATAAATGTCGAATATGTACATTTGCCAATATGTATGGATGTATGTGTAGTATGTATGTACATATATTTGCCACGCAGTCGTCAATGAAAAATTATTCACACGCTGTGCTGAGCCACCAGCTGGCAGTCGCCAACCATCGAGGAACTGAACCGCAGATTCAAGCAGCAGCGGTTGGTTGGGCTGGTCTCCTGCTTGCGGTTCAGCCGGTAAGTTTGGCTGGCATGCCGCACAGTGGGAAGAAAGTATCGCTTTGGACCCAAGTCCGCTGACTACTCAAATCTTAATCGATCAATTTTTTATTTTTTTTAATACTCAGAAGCATTTTCACTATAACACGTGACCGCAATAAATTTGAATTTTTCTCACCTAACCTAGAAAACTCAAGCCGTTTTGATAAAAGAATTGGCTGAAGACTTGAGCGTCACGTAAATTGGTTTTGCAAATTGTACAAGTAAGCTAGTCTCGAAGTGGCGCTCAATTATTGATTCCCAATCACAAAAGCCTATTTCACAGAAGGATACATAAATTCTTTAACAAATTTGCAAATCTTAATGCAATCAGTGATGTCACATGTTTTTTTATTCGAAATTCCCTACCATCACCTACCAAAAATCTTTACTGTTCGCTACACTCAGTGTTGCCGTTGTGGGATTAAAAGGGCAATTTGACCCTTTTTAAGCGCCAATACCCTTTGAGCCGACTTTTTTAAAATTTTGATTTTTTGAGACTTTTTTTAAATTATGTGTGACTTTTCCCCTTTTCAGAGATTTTTTTTTAGAAATGTTAATAGAACCATGCTTTTAAAAAATTTACCCTCCTGGAAGTACGAAAAAATGCAGCAGCTAGATTTATGTGTATGCTTCAACCCTGTTCTGTGCAAAGCTTGTCCCGCTATTTTCTTTTAAATTCAACGGATTTATTATTTTCCTAGTAAAGAAAAGCAAAAATTATATGGTGACCCTTTATTTCGTCAATGACCCCTTTTTTGAGACTTTTTGAAAATTCTCAACGGCAACACTTCCTACACTCAAAAAAAAAAAATAATAAATAAAAATAACGGTAACTTATTTTTGCGTATCCATTGCAGCGACGTGAATAACTTTTAGAGCTTTAAACATCAAAAATTGGATCCATAATTTACTCCAGTTCTACACTTGTCGATATCACGGTGGGACATGCGCAGGCTTGTGGAATTTTTTTTTTGTTCAATATACATAGATACGTACATATGTTGCAAAACAATGTTATTCACATATCAAAAATTCCCTACATTTTTAAAATTTATAGAAAATCTGTCCTTTTTCCCTACGCACGCATTTTTAGAGCCGAAAATCCCTAACATTAGGAAATTTTCCCTGCATGTGGCAACATTGAATGCTACGACGCTAAGGTCTAGAGTCAAACCTTCTGCCAAATTAGATTGAGTTTTCTTGGTGATGTTATCAATTTAAAATTTATCGCAGTTACATGTTATAGTGAAAAAAATATTTTAGAGTATTTAAAAAAAAAACTTCAAGTCGATTAAGATTTGAGTAGTTAACGGACGCTTGTACAAAATGAAACATTTCGTCCCACTGTGTGCCGGCGAGCAAGTCATTTCTCACTCCTTTCGCGTCTATGAAATTGTGCATATGTATTTAGGTACATACATATTTTCTCTATTACGTCATACAATGTGATTATGGCCATTTTTGCGTTGCTGCTGTTGCTGCCACGCGGGCACGCTGCCACTTCCACCGCTCGCGGTTAATGTCATGGCCATGTTTACCTTTCCCTACTTATCCGGGGCACATCCTACTGCCTGTCGTAGCGTAACTTTAAATTTCACTCCACAATTCGGAATTCTCTTATCTCACTCAGGTGTACATTCAAATCCGCGCTTAACTGTCCACTCCATTCCGTTCCGCCCGCGAGCGATCCGCGCCGCCTGCTCGTTTCTTTGATTGCTTTTGACATTATCATCAACAGTCTTTTTGGCGTGGCAATCTTTACGTACATATGCATGTTCGTTCATGCACATTTGCTCGCCCGTTCAATCATATGTGCACGCACTGCGGATTCTTATGCAACAATAACTACAACAAAAATATGCGCGAACTTCATTTGCCGTGGGTGTGATTTTCCCACGGTTCGCTTCGTCCAAAGGAATTGAGAAATCTTTTCGCAAGTGTCTTTTATCCGCCACCACTTGAGTGGGCGATTACGCGGCTTGCAATTTGGTGGCTTGCAACACCTGAGCAAATACACAAATAAAATGATCAAAAGTGCTGGCTGGCCCTTTCGTGCCTCCAACGCCAATAAATTTATTTAATCTTTTTTTGTGGTTCGTCTTGGCGATAACTTGCGATATACATACATGCGTGTAAGTGTATGCTCATACATGCTTGTGTGTTATATATGTATGTAAATATGTATGTTTGCGCGATTATGAAATTTGCTTTAAGCCCTTTAGCAGACGTGCAATGAGAATCGTGAGAACGTAAAAATTTTTCAGCAATTTTTTACTGCCATTAATGTCAATAATGATTTTATAGATTTTCGATTTTCGATTTTCTGTTTATCAATCAATTGTAGCAACAACAACACAAGTCAATAAGGTAGGAATGTGGGCCAGTGGCACTGTCACAATCGGCAGCACAATGAAATGCCTGTATTTGGAAACTGTTTCACTGCTTTTGCGGGCGCAAAAGCAAATATTTGCATATGTGTGTGATATGTGCGTGCATAAATAAATATTTGTGTATATACATACACATACATATGTATGTATATATCTTCGTGCTTGTGGATTTTAGTAACCACTGTAAATATTGGTTTACTCCTCTGATAAGCGACTTGCAATCGTTCAATATTCCTGCACTAATCCCTGTGGCTACTTTTCTCATCACACACAAGCGTACAAACTATTTGACAACAACAAATATTTCATTGGAAATATTTCAACTTGACCGCTAAACTGATGGCGGAAGTAGTTAGTAAATACTTGGTATACAAGTACACAGAATAACATATTTGACATTTTTGAGGTGTCAGGTTGGAAATATATATTCACTCGAAGTTGTATTTGCTCGGAGGTTACATATGTACATTAGACTGCATCACTCCCCATACAAAAAAAAAAAATCAGTACTATTTTTCTATTGGAATTATAAAATCTATTATATTTTAAGACGTCCACCAAAATATTTCGGAAAAATATTAAGATTTAAGTGAGCTGGACCCTCAAATGACAAAACGGTTCAAGCTTAAAAAATTTGCATAAAAATATTTTTAAAAAATTTAAAAAAAATTTGAGCGGAATCGTAATGATGAGATTTTTGATTCTGTCTCTCTCTGATGGGTGCAATCTTGTATTCTATCATTCTTGCTCGCTTACCAAATTTCAGGTGGATATTTCAAAAATATAAAGCGGCACGAAGTTCTGATCATTTGGCTCCTCGGATAGAACGTTTGCATATAAAAAACGCTCGAAGCGTACTTTCCGTCTATCGCAACATGATCTATTTGTTGATGTTTCGATGCTGGTATCTGGTTGTACCAAAAATGCCTTCTTTGTCCACCCTGCCGTTAAAGTCGCCCAGCACTATTTTAACATCGTAGTTGTTGGGGCAGTAGCTATACCCCATTGAGCTCCCTTTTTAATGCTTAAGTTAGAAAGGACTTACGAATCACTTCGCTGCTCGGAGATCACTTTCGAATTCTATAAATTCTCGCAAACGAGTCGTCGCTTTGCTCATGGCTTCTACTTTTTATATTGCTGGAGTAGAAACTGTTTAAGTATTTGTCCTTTATTGTTTTCATTTTTAAAAGGAGTTACTCTTCTCAACACAAAGAAGTTATAGTCTCTGCATATTTCTATGCTCTACTTGAGCGATCTTTTATGTTAATTAAATTCGGCGGACAATGTGTTGCATGTAAAACTTATTTTAGATACGAATCGGACAAGTGTTCAATCGATTCGAGGCTCATGCAACAGTCACTTACATATATATATATATATAGCAAAGCCTTAGGAGCAAAATGTGCTTTGTGGCAATGCAGTTGAAAATTAAAATATGCTTTTTTTTCCATGCCTTTCTCAACTTTTCCATTATCATACTTACATTTGTATTCGTGCAATGCGACAGCGTACAAATTGTTGCATAGATATCTGTCACCTGCTTAGAAAGTACGCCACATGTGGCGCTACTGTTGCACGAGTTGTTGTTGTTGTAGCATTTCACCGCTCGATGTAAGGCTGTCACCGCGAAGCGATACAACACGAAAGGTGCAGAGCGCGCGCTCGAGCTTTTTCAGCGCTTTAAGCAAAGCGCAAAACAAAAACCGCTGACAAATCGCCGGATAAGTGATCACCTGCAAAATTGCAAATTATGGAAAAATGACAAATGCGCATTGCCGTAAATCTTTCAATTTAATTTGATTCAAATGTGCGAGTGCGAGTGTAATTTTATGCCGGCAGCGGTGCGCGGAGCAGTTGGTGCGCGCAGGTCAACGCGAAAAGCCGCTGGCTAAAATTGCATGTGCGGTCCACAAGCGCCAACGGCAGTCGAACTCCAATCGGACACCGGGCATTATGGTCCGATGGCAAGTGGACCAACGCACGCAGCAGCGATTTTAAGCATTTGACGCACGTTTGCAGAAAGCGCAGCGCACAAGTGAACGCCTCGCGATCAGAGGCAGCCACTGCAACGCGGGCGCTCATCCGTTCATCCGTTCATCATTTAGCATTCTTGTCACACTCGTGTAATTGCTGCTGCTGCTGCTGTACATTTCTACATTGACACAGATAACTGCGCATGCGTGGCTGCAACTTTGTCTGCCAGCGACGTCGGTGGTGGTGGCGACAGACGAAGACACAATATTGATTTTAATTAATATTAATGAAATTTGTCGGCAAGAGGCTGCAACGCCTTATAAGCCAAAGCGTGGCGCCCAAGTGATGCTGACAATTGTTCGCGTGTGTGTGTGTGTGTATGTCTGTGCCGGTGCCGGTGCCGGTCATGTAGGAAGGTACTGGTGGACAGGTAGATACTGATACTTGTAAGCTTGCATACATTTTGTCAGCCATCCGCCTAGCCATCAACGCTGGTAATCAATTGGCCATTGAGCCAATCAGTCACTTAGTCAGTCGGTCGATCGATCGATCGGCATTAATGCTGGTGGCTGGCTGCCTGCCTTACAAGGTAAACGACATGATATTGGTGTCGCTTGACTTGGTAATTTGTAGGTGAGCAATGCGCAGTTGCGTAGCAATAATGACATGCAGAGGCCTCCTTGTCAAGTCACTTGACATATATTATTTGTTTAAGAATCTGTTTCTGACTGGGCATTTAAGAAGTTTACTAATCTCTGATCATTTTGGACTACGTTTCATATTTCTTGGTGGCGATTCAAAGAAGTCGCCGTTCGAAAAATGGTGAATATTCAACTCCATGAGGCAGGGAGACGTTGAAAGTAGAGCTAAACTAATGCCGATCTAAATCTGGGAAGATCTAGCTAGAAGTCCATTTTCATTGGAAAGGCTGGCTGGCTGGCTGGCTGGCTTGTGCTAAACTTACCACCAGCCACGTAAAAGTTCTCTTTCGTTAATAGACTAGAAGAGTGTATTTCTTTAAAGTTTACCCCTTTCAACTATGATGCCCACCATAAATGAATGTGAGCGCCCTTTATCCGATTGTTGGTAGTCATAGATATATACAAGGCTGATATTAGCGGAATGAAGTACGCAAAGTGGACGCTAATTATAGTTGTCACCGAACGGCTTAGAAACTTGGTGCGGGTTTTGTGACTGGGCGGAGTCTACGCCACTTCATCTCCAGGTTCACCTCCGCCAGTGAACGGATTGCCACAAATCGAATTAAGGTTGAATTAACTTGTACACATGCGTATGACGGAGGAGAAGGGTGACGAGACCTAAGCGGAGAGTACGTGTAGAGACTAGTTGACTTCGGAATTTCAACTTTAGACAGGACGATGTGGAGACAACTTAACGACATTTAAGAAAAAATGGTTTTGTAAAAGTGTTGAGTGTCGATTTGTTTGTCAAGATTCCTTCCTTTCAACGCCCTAAATACGTGAGTGAGAAGGGTGATGACGCAGTATTGAGGCGAAGAGTAGGATCACCTATTTTATATATTATGCTGACTTACTTGGGCTTATTGCGGAGCCGGCTTTGGACAGTTAAGACTGAAACATACTCATCGGGATTTGTTGCTTTTAAGCCATATTAGCTCTTCTTACCTCGTTTTGGTCGAGCGAGGGGACAAGAGCTTCGTACCTAAACAATCGCCCTATACAGTTCGCCATTCAACAGCGTCGGATAACAGATTTCGATCTCTGTCTTTGCTGGAATCAACCACAGATCTGAAATTAGTGTTTTTTCTGTCTTATTTTCGGATAGAATTTCTGATCCGCATGCCAGCGCCAGCATCTACCACTTTTTCCTAACTGTGGAAAGGACGTATTGATCCCACTGTTTATTCATGTCCAAGCAATTTGCAGTTGCTTGAGTGAACAGGATTGAGATCCCATTGCTTTGCGACGTCGAACTTACGTCGGACTGCGTGGCGCAAAAGGCCAAACCAACAATCGTTTGTAGTGCCTAATAATAAGAAGACTAGGAATATGCCCTTAAACTCTAGAATCCATCTAAACTTTTAGGGACTATTAAAAGTATACTCCAGTTTCTATCTCAATTCACATCTTCGCGAGTTCACTTAATATTTATGCGTTTGTAAGTGGCTCCTATAAAAACTAATAACGTTTACTGAAAAATGCAAGGAATGTTTGGAGTTTAAGGCCACACTACTTGTTTCTTGACTATTTTCCTCCCCCCCGCATACTCGTTACCGTGCGAACTTGGAGTATCCTTTACAAGGTCATCTTATCGCATTTTACACCTGACAATTTGCTCGGCACTAAAAGCCAACACCACAACATGCCAACTACATATCTGCAATCTGGTATGCTGACGACGACAGGCGACACAATGAAATTTGAGCAACCCGACGTTACAGCTAAGTGCAGGCGTAGTACCTCTGCCACGGACGTTCGTGGGCGCAGGCGCAGCCGTACTAGAAGTAGACTGACAGCAGTGAGAGCGGCAACCGCAACTCAACACCAGCACTCTGGCGATTTCTTATCTAAAGTGAAAATTTATTCATTGTCGTCATCGTCGCAGCTATGCAGAATGCCAACACCAACCAACCTTCTTGCTTCTTGCCATTGTTGTGTTGTTTTTATTGCTGCTGCAAGCTGTCCACACCGCCATTAGTTGTTGCGCGCATTTTGCATCTTTTGTTGTATAGAAGTGCTGCAAGTTGCCAAGTGGATTGTGGCTGTTAGGTCTGCAACATTAGTGTCAAGGCGTGCAGCAGCTGCTGGGAGAACAAGGCCAAAAGTAGCAAAGAACTACAAAAAGTGTGTTGGAGGAAATACAAAGAAGCATTACACTGTAAGCGCTAGAGTAACGCAGGCGAAGGAGTCACTGCCGCTGCGTCTGTTGCCGCTATTCAGCCTTCACACAGCGCGCGGCACCACGGACACAGCGAGCGTGCGTCCTATTACTTGCGCCTAATTAAGATCTGCAAACATAATGTCGTAAATTAAGTGGCGGGTGAAAGGTTAGACCAGCCCAAGCCACAGCCACAGCCACAGCCACAGCAGAGCAAAGCCAATCACAACAAACGAACACACCTCACTGCTGCACACGCAACAAATAAGGCAGACGCGCAAGTAGCAAGTGGAATAGTCGATGGTGGCACCAGCGCGCTTGCCGCATGCCGCATGCCGCATTCCCAGCAGTGGCCGGCCGGTGGCGAGTGTCGAAAAACAATTGCTGAAGTCGGCGCAAGTGGCAAGTAGTACTGCTGCCTGCTGCCTGCTGCTGACATGTGTGAGCAATTTGTGTGTCTGCAGCACATTGTTGTTGTTTCCTTGTATGGTGGCCGTGGCAGTTAGTTGGCTTAGTGGCATGTTGGGGACGCAGGCGAGGCGCGCGGAATTCTTAGCGCGCGAAGTAGGTGTGAAAATACGCGTTGTAGCATCGATTCGTTGTTTATTTTTTTATTTTTTGTTTCTGCAATGCATTTTGGCGTTCAATACTCGATTGCCACTCGCACAACACATCGTCGCTGCTGCCACAACTTGCAACTGCAACATGTTACAGAATTTACCGCATCGTGTCCCATTAGCAGCGGTAATTCCCTCATTAGGTGGACACTAGCCAAGGCAGCTAATCCGCTACTCTGCTACTAAAGTGGCCTAGAATGGGAGTTTCGGCGTCGGTGTTGGGGTCGCTCCTGTTACAGCCGTTGTCGATGTTGCCAGCGCAGCTTATGTGTCGCACCCAAGTCCATTTGGATGGGTTTACCTCCCCACTTAACGATGCCCTGGAATTTATGCTGATATGGTTATGGTGATGGAGGTGCGAATGGCTGGCGTTGGCTGAACCGCAGAGTGGCTGAGTAGCTGAACGAATAGGCAGTCTAACAGTTTACTGATGGGCTGTCGGTGGGTTGCATATGCGTTAGAGCCGGCTGTAATTTGGTTCTACAGCTCGACGTCCCTTCACTTGCCGACCCGGCGTTGAATGCGCCTTCCCTTTGCCATAGCAACTTTCGGCTGGTAATTCACACTTTTGTGTGTGCCTGCATTGGAGCTGTCTCATTATGTGGCACATTGTATTTGTACATTGTGGGCTGCTGCCGAGCCCAGAGGCCTTTCGGGTCGTTGGGCTGTTTGCCATTGATGGACTGCAGATGGACAGTTTGGATTGCGTAATTTATTGTTTGCCTACGCTTGATGAAGTGGTGTCGGTGTGCCGTATTGACATGGCCATTGGGGCCTTCGGCAGTGCAGGCAACGAAAACAACAACAACAATTTACGCGCACCAGTGGCAGCAGTAATTTGAGCAACGCCTTCCAGGAATCACTTAAACAGAGCATCAGCAACACAACACAATGTACGCGCCCTTAAGCGGTGGCAAATAAATTGAAATGTGCATTTAAAGTAGCGGTCAGCCAGGGTCGAGCACTCGTAGTGGGTGGCGGTCCAGCAACATTGCAACCAGCTAACCGCACGTGTTTAGTTAGGCGAAGCAGATCAACATGCACGGACATGCAACTGAAATAAATTTGACTTAACAGACCTTCGCACACACACACACACACCTACAATTAAACGGTGGTGTAGCTGCGCAGCATGTCAATCCTCTTTTGGGAAGTTTCGAGATTGATGGTTTGAGTTTTTGCTTACATAAATCGCAGCAAATGCCACAAATGCCACTGCCTGCTTGGGTGCAACATTGCATTTACAGCGCATCACTGTAAATTTACTTACACACACACACACACACATGCACCAACATACGTACATACACACACAGAACTCGCTTGCTGTGGGCGCTATGCGCTGTTGTGGGAATTGTTATATGCTTCTGCATGCCCGAGTCAGTCGATTGTGGCAGCTGCTGCTTGCCACACCATACTCGTAAATGTTGCAAGCAAGTATGCCGGCTTTAAATGGTAAATTATCGTTTAATTAGCTACGCAATCTACATATACAAGGTGTTGTGGGAATGACATGAGAGAAGCGCAAATGATGTCTGTAGGAAAACAGCGAGGCAAGAGCGGGGTCCGGTAACTCTAAAGGCTCACTAGAAAAACTCTAAAGGCTCACTAGAAAAACTCTAAAGGCACACTAGATCAACTGAATCGGTTAATTACCAACGGGAATAAGGCAGGATTAGCATAGAAGAATCCTTTGGAAAACTACCACACATAACTAACACCAACATAAGAGGATCGGCAGAACCTAACCATCCCTTCTCCGATGCCATAAGCTGTCATACAGACGGCTCTGAGCTTGGCAAGAGAATCGGAGGAGGAGAATAAACACGCTAAACAAAGCAAAACGTTTTCAAGAGCAGATGGAAATGCAATGGAGGTCCCTAATGAGAACAAGCAGTTATGGTGTGGCCGTGATGAGCCACTTTTCTTCAAAGGCCACCTTCATTATACGCAGTTAGGTTGAAATTAAGAGCCCACAAAATACATTCAAAAATGTCGTAGAGCCGTGCAAACTTCCGGGCTAGTGACAAAACTAAGGCTTCCCTATGGATGTCCTGCCTGTCATAAGAATCCTCCTCAGAAATAGTGCTGGAGTATGGTGGAAGGCACAAAACAAGCAATACACGTTAAGAGAGGAAGTTCGGCAGTAATATATTTACAGCTCGCAAAAACCATCAGCTCGTATCGAAGGCAGAGAGGGTCCGTTTGTTGAAACCGGAGATAGTATTCTTGATAAAATTGTGGGACTCGACTTTAAAAAAGGTTCTTCGAGGGACTGGAGAAGGTTCAGGCTAAATAAGAAAAATTAAATTGCTATTCATAGCGCTGGCTCCGAAACAGGCACTGGCCTAGGGATAAGGGTATTATCCAAGTTCCTAAATGCCAATACCTCCCGGATAGGAAGAGATTATAGGAGAGCGTTGAATTCGACGTTGGAATCAATGTATATAAAAAGTTTTTTGGCTTCAGGCTGAGTGCTCACGACTTAGCAAGAACTGGAGTCTCTTCTGGTTAAAGCGAACCAAACATACATATCTCACACGATAATACCTACCCTGATCTTTTTTTGATCGGTCGTCTGAATAAAATCCACAGCAGCAGCTGTGATCTTGAAAAATCAGGAAAACGATACTCCAATACCTCAGCAAATGTCCAGATGTGACGCATAAATACTGGATACCGAACACAGGGATGCTAAATTTTGTGCGGTCTGTTACGTGGGTGAATTGAAGGTTCTGTTGAGGCGAGTTCGTTGGATGAGAGGTTGCTACTACCCGTCATACCTACCTAGGCCTACATAAAGCTTTATAGCGCTCTGCGTTAAATAAAAGCAGATTCATCAACAAAGAAAACAGGTTTGAAGATAACACCACCACGTGAAACCAAGCAATCAAAGACGAAATGACGAAGCTTCGGTTCGCACATAGACGATTGCACTCTTGATAGCGTGTTAGCGCCCGACACGCTATCGTCCTAAGTTGAAGGCGCACGCCACAAATCGGAGGAGAAGCTCGGCCAAACACTAACATATACGCTAGCTAACCTATTATTATTATTATTATTATTATTATATGGTAGCCAAAGGAAAAAACGAAATTCGACTAAAGAAGTTTATCTTTTTGGTTAACAGGAGCCAATTTACAGCAACTCGTTGTTATTAGATTGCTTTCCAACTAGGACTTCCTTACGAAATTCAAGTTAAAATTCGCTAAATTGATCAAATTTCTATTAGCGAGTGCTTAAGAATCCATGCGCCCAATTTCCTAACGGGCACTTATTAACACTCGTCCGATCCAATTAAGCACCTCGAAGCATTTTCGCAAATATTTAGTTAAGTGTTTGTGTCTGCTGCTTGTTGCACTTGCGACAAAACATTTGTAATTTATTACGGAAAACACGACAATCTAACGACAATGACAAGCAAAAGAAGAATGAGGAGGTGAAAAAAAAAAAAAAAACTACAACTAAGGCAGAGACTTCTTCTCAATGCTGCTTAAGATGATGACGCTGAAGATTTCTGCGAATTCAACTCGCCTGGATCTCTAATAGGCATTGAGCTAATGTCATACCACGCGCTGTTGCACGCATTAGAAGCGAGTTGCACGCACCAAGCGGTTTAAGGCGACTGCCAAAGAGACTCAGAACACGTGCTCCCCGCGCGTGCCAACCACGCCAAAGACGTCTTCAACGTTCACAATGCAATAGCCATCAATGCCAAATGCTACATTGCAATAGTTTTGTTGCTGGTCCAGGTGTCCAGGAGTCAGCGAGAGGCGCTGCAATGCGCCACATAGCAATAGCTCATTGTCTCTGCGGGTTCAAGAGGTTAAACGTCGTTTGTACACAAGTTGCCCATTGCTGCCGCTGCGACTGCCGGGAAGCGGAAAATGGCGCTGCGGTGACTCGCCTATCGATCGGCTGACTCAATCGTCGCTCGTCGATCGCTGGCTGGCAATGAAAACAAATCAACTGGCAACTGGCAACTGGCAGCAGGCAACAAGCAGAGACAGCAACGGTTAGCAGTCTGACGCCTGGCAAACGAATTACTGCTGCCAGTTGCACTGCTGTTCATTACAGTGGTGATTGCAGTGTTGTTGCCACACTACACCGTTGTTTGTGGCATGTATCAATTGGATGCTGCTGCGCGATTTGACATCCTGCTGCGCCAAAGCAATGAGTTTTCCGCAAACTTTTTTTTTACTTGAATTGGATTTTTTGAGTGTTGTTGGTCAGGCAAAATGTTGCATATGCCACAACTCTTCTAGCGAGTGCAGTTTCTGTAGTTGTTCAACACTCGTTTTGTGGCTGACAATGACTTTGGTTTGTGGGAATACTACTAGCACTGGCATCGTGTGTACTCGTACGATAGAGTGTCGTCCTGCCTTTTGTGGCGTTGGTGGCCAGTACAGTCTGTTGGACATTCTGGTAAACACAATTATGGTTGCGAATGATTGATGAAGCTTTCAGATTCGCCATGACGAGCAATTGGACAATTATTTACGTTTATTAGAATGCGTTGCGGCCGAATTGAATTGAAAGTGATCGTCGAAATGAATCCCGGTGCTTAGAAGGGGATGTGGGGTGGTGGGAATTGATTTTCTTTGGAAAAAAGTGTGCAACGTGGGAGCTTTGATTCTAAGAAAAGGTAGTAGATTTTATGGGAATTACAATGTTTATTACTGTAAGTATATTTGGTTGAATATAAATTTTTATAAGTTGGCCAGATTCAGGCGGTGCCTTCACGCTCCACAAGTTGGTTTACTCTTTTCTTTGCTCTGTGCTGTGATCAGACATGGCCTATTGCAGGAGCTGTAGAGAAGGAGCTACTGGCAAGTTTTCTATCCCCGACGTGATACTTACTCGTTGGGAAAGAGTAGTTTCGTGGACCTAACTTTCCGCATTCACTTTCTAATAGTGCCGAATACTTGAAACCGAATCTGTGGTACACTACGAACCCTTTCTATTTTGGCACCCAAAGCCATCCTTAACACAGTGTACGATGATAAAGTTGATGGGGAATGGGCTAAGGCCAGGTTCTAAGGAATTGAATGACTATCCAGCTCAGCATCTTCACATACTAAAATTTTTTGGGGGATGATTTTGTCCCAGAAAGTACGGAAGACATTCTCGAAAGGGTTGACTAGGAAATATGCAGCGAATGGAGGAACAGACAAGGGAAAATTCTCAAGCATGGGACAGAGCTTGGAGGAAGGTTCGGAAGGTAGCTGAAAAGCATAAGAAATTAGTAGAGAGAGTCCGAAATGAGGGATTGCTAAGAGCTTGAGAAGCTCGCCGACAGGAAACGTGTGGAGGTTTTCAATATCGGCGCGAGCGGTTTCCGGCTTTTATGTCTATAATGCGTAGCTGCAAAAGGGTATGGAGTGTCAGCTTGCTACACCAAAAACACAAGATACATACATATAATAATAATATAATACTTATATTGGCGCTTACAGTGTAAGCCTTACACATATGTTAGTGTTTGGCCGAGCTTCTCCTCCGATTTGTGGCGTGCGCCTTGATGTTGCCACACAAATGGGAGGGACCTACAGTTTTACGTCGAGTCCGAACGGCGATTGTGTTTTTATGAGAAGCTGTTTTTCATGGCAGAATACTCTAGATTGGGTTGAACCGGGCTCGAACCCAGACCCTGCGGAATGGTAGCGCGCACTGCTAATCACCACCACAGCGGCCGCCGATGCATACACATAAATCTTGAGCTTAAATCGAGTCGGTAATCGAAAGAAATGCTACGCCGCACAGTGCCGCGAAGGTGGACAAAAATACAAAAATCGACTGTCTTGAAACTTAGATGTTTTGATGTCAAGTTACAGCTAAATCTCCAACTAAGAGAAGTTCATAAGTTATTTTGTGATAAAAACAACTTTCAGCCTCACACACCCCCTCAAAGTACACCTATTTTCTACATACCATTTCATTTCGGCGATTCGCACATAAAAGTGGTCGCAGTTAAAAATTTGTTAAAAATACATTTTTATTCCTAGCAAGATCAACTTTTGCACTTTGATAAAGATATATGCGACAAACCAAGAAATGTATGGTTCATGGAAAAAAAATTTATACAAATATTTTTTTTTTATTAATAAATAAATATATGATTAAACATACCAAAATCCGAAAATTGGTAAACTTTGGAGACAAAAAAAAAAAAACATCTTGAAAGTTCGTGAAATTTTTTTTTTGGTTATGGTAGTTTGGACCTTCTACTAACAGAAACAATCGAAATCTCTTCCAACTTTTTCCAATATTTGAAAATTTTCAATTTTGAAAAAGTGACTAAATGCCTTTTTTTTGGTATTATTTTAGCTGATCTATATTTACAATACTTTTTCTGAATGCCCTAAGATCTAAATTTTTGGTTCGCTTTTCAAAAATAAGGTATTGAATTAAAGCTAAAAGTGCCAAAAAAAAAAATTAAGAGGTACAGGGTGCTTTGAAATGAAAAAAATTATCAGCTAATTAAAATACTTAAATATGCATCACGGTATGGGAGCCAAAAACAAAGGTATACGAAGATTTACATATATATATATATACATATATATATATATATATATAGAGCAATGACACCAGTTTACAAATAATATGTTAACCAATGATTAGACGAAAGGCGAACAAAAAGCAAATAAAAATAAATAACATACCTATTACTCTTCATCTGCATAAAGAGTACTATTTTGCTTAAGCAGCAAACAGCTTGCGAAAATGATAGTACAAATGTATGCACATCATGGAGGTCCAATTTTTTTATATATATATTTTTTTTTGATTGAGTCTTTTTATAATTTTGTTCACCTAACTAATTACATTACCTGTGCAAAAATTTCAACGTTTTACTATTAGTGGAAAATGTAGCTCAACGCGAGTTTAAAATTTCATGAATTTTTCTCTGGTGCTAAGAGTCCTCTCTTGTGGAAAACAAATAAAAACCCAAGAGTTTAGTGTTTTGTTGAACGAAACAAGAGAGTTATACCTTAGAAATTATGGTTGGTATAACATGCCAAGTTCAGTGCGTAAAGTTTTAGTACGTGGACGTGATGTAATTAAATACTTTGATTTACCAATAGGTAATGATTTTAAAGCTATGTTTTCATTTATTTTCTTATTCTGTATTTCCACCTATTTTATCAGGTTCATTATCAGAAGAAGCCTTAGAATGTTCACACAAAAAACATAAGAAAATATCGGCTTAATCGTTCTCGAAAAACTGGAAGAGTACAAAGCAATACGGATTTAATGACTCGTTTGATATTATCGTCAGATCCATTAGTTGCATTTAAAAGAAATATAAAACAGAGAAACAAATATTTAAAGGGTTCTGATCTCAGCTTTAATAAATACATTGTTGAAAGTGACGAAGCAGACAAAAGCATGGAATCATTTGAATCAGTGATCACTTCCTCCTCTTCTGAGGACTCTGAAACTGAGTGATTATAACAAATAGTTCGGTTTTTATTAACATATTATATGTTATTACCATATAACAGCTATTATTACTTACTTACTTAACAGTGATTATGCTTTATTTTAAATGAAATCAAAAGAATTTTTTTTTCTAAAGGTTAACATGTAAGGAAAACCGACTTAATTTTTCAAATTACCATAATGTATTCATTTAGGAAGTAAAGTTTAGACGAATTTTGACTATTAAGACTATTTTTCTGAACACTTAGCAACAATGATATGCCATATTTCATTTTTAAATAATCATGTGCAAAAACTCGGTGTTTCTTTAATGGGTACCCGTTACAAAAAAACCGATTACTTTCTTAAAATTAGAGTAATATAGACACTTCAGATGTAAAGTTTCAATAAATTCTGACGACTCCTTCCTGTTTTCGTAAACACCACAATCAGCAATGATTATGCCTTATTTGTCTTTCATATAGTAATGTAAAAAAAAATCTTTTTTTTTTAATGGGTACCCGGTACCGAAAAATCGATTTCATTTTTGAAATAAGCATGGGTTAGTCCTTTTAGGTGTAAAGTTTCAACAAGTTCTGAATACTATTTCGGTTTTTATAAACATATGTCTACGATGATTATGAGTTATTTTACCTTTTTATAAAATTGTAAAAAAAAAAATTTTTTAATTAAATGGTAACAGATGCTGAAAAACGTTTTTTTTTCTTAAATTGCCGTGATATAGTCCTTTCAGGTGTAAAGTTTCAGCCCATTCTGATGCCTCCTTCCACTTATATCAACACATGTCCACAATGACTATTTTCATATAAAAATGCAAGAAAAACTCGGTTTTCTCGAAATGAGTAACCGGTACAGAAAAACCGATTTCATTTTTGAAATTAGAGGGGCATAATACTTCTAGGTGTGAAGTTTCAGCCAATTCTGACCACTCCTTCTATTTTTGTCCATCATTTGTATGGAGTCGCGGCACTGTGCGCCGGAGGAAATCTTCAATGGGTATTAAGGTGGATGGCCGAATTATACTCGTAATAAAATTATGTCAGATTTCATAATCTAATTTAAAAAAAAAATCGTAAAAAATACTAATTTTTTTGTTGTGACCATAAAATTATTTTTGTTTTTAATAAAGGCAACAACAAATTATTGGTTGGTAATTACGCAGATATGTATTTATGAACACAGAAATTTCAATCGTTTCATTATATGTGATATAATCTCCGTTCTTTATATTCATACACACATATACACTCCGTGTCCTAATTATAAGTGCACCACAGTTGACAAGTTTTAGCAAATTTTTCTTTGTTATTTAATTTCAGTTATATATATATTTTTTAAAGATAGTTAATTCTATAGCGAAACATGTGTAACCACAATTTTCGTACTTTATGCGATATTAAAGAAAAAAAATCAAACTTTCGTAAAAATATCGAAGTTTTCAATTACATTTCTCAGAAAGAATTTTAGTATGCAGTTTTGTTGCCCATTCAATTATAGTAACAAATTGTGAGTTTGGAGCAGCTAGGACTCACTGTTGATTTTTGGGATTTTATTATTTTTTTGAAAGTGTTGTAAAAAAATTATCGAACATAAGTATGTGCTGTATATGAAAGCAAATGCACAATAGCGCTCGCAAAAAAAAAAATCAGGGGTAAGTTTAAACTTCTGCAACCTTGCACTATTATTATACTAAAATTGCTTGGGCTACAATTGTATATCTAAAATCTTTCTAAGGAAAAGCTAGAAATTTTTGCGGTGTTTATGAATCTTTTTCTCAATAATACACAAAGTTGGAAACTTGTCGCTTACCTCTTTTGGCTGTTAGGGCTCGATATTTTAATAATAAATAACTGGAACTAAAAAACAAATGAAACAAATAATTGTTAAAACTTGTCAATACGTGGTGTGCTTATAATTATGACACGGAGTGTATATGTATGCCTATACGTAAACGCGCACATTAATTCTTGTGATTACGCTCCACCATTGCAGGCTGTTGCAATCTACACATAAGTATAATCCACGGCCGGAAGAGGAGGTGGAGGCGATTTTTGCCAGTTCCTTTTGCTATTTTTTCGCAGCTTCAATTTTCTTTTCCATGCGCATTCTTCTTCCTTAACTCTTTCCACTGCGGTGCAGTAAATCAAATGTGAAGAGCAACTGTGCAACATCTCCCGCACAGCAGCCGTATTACAAATGCACACAGTGTATTTTGCACAATCAGGCCCACATACAACCACACACACACACACCCAGCTCTAAACGTAATTGCGATGCTCATCGCAGACGCATTTGGGCTGAATCAAGCCAATCGACCGGCTGCGGTCGGAGGAGGCTGCGCTCACTGCTGCTGCTGTTACAGCCTGGCCGGCAGCAATAAGTTAATGCAGTCGTCGGGCGCATCCGCATCGGCGTTGTTCACATGAGGGTGGCAGTGGCGGTAGCCGTGTGTGGAGGTCGTTGCGTCGCCGCCGCTGATGACGTTGCAAAAAAGTGGGAGGATGCAGTGAAGTTTTCGATTTTTTTGCGCTTTGCTGCGCTCACGTACGCTTCGCTTTTAGCCAAAGGCATTTTGGACCACTTTAAGGGCGCACAAAAGACCGCAATGCACACAGCTGTGGCGAATACGCTGAGAGGGGAAGGGCGACTTCCAGCTACTTTATTGCAGCTGGACTCAGAGCTCAGAGCTGCAAGAAATATTATGAATTGAGCAAAAAAAAAAACAAAAATGATTTTGGTAAGTGGGCGGGATGAAGCAAACGAGAAAAAAAGACTGGCAGGAAAGGGAACAAATGTTGAAGAAATGCGACGTAAGTGCAGCCGCCTTAGGCTAAATTGGCCTCGATTAAGGCCGGTCGGTCAGTCGGTTGGTTGGACGAGCGGCGTTGAGGTGCTGAGGTGCTGAGCTACGGAGTTGAGCGAACGCTGGCAGGGCACGTACGCTTGTATTTCTCAATGAATTGCTGATCGCAGACGCAAAATTTTTGAGTTTTGATTTTTTGCTGTATTTTTAGAATTATTTTGTTAAGTGGCTGCTGCTGTGCAGAAAATAATTTACTCGCGGCCAGGAGCGACCGGCTCGCTGTCTGTACGCTCCATACGAGTGGCCGCGCGAGCCAACAGCCGCAGTGGCAGGTATCCTTTTGGCGGACAGCTTCTGCCACAGCAGCTAATTGCATTTGGCGGGCGGTTGCGGCGGTGGTGACTGTGTATTGCCATCTCAGATGCATTCATTGCGATATCGCTGCAATAATGAAGTTAATAATCAGTTCGCCTTCGAACATTTGCTAAATAACAATCTTTGATGTTGTTTCAGTGTTGCTGGATGTTTTGGTGGTGCGTGGCGGTGCAATACCCGTCGAGACCAGCCAGCGTACACCTCGTGCGTCTCGAGGCGTGTACTAATTTTCTATTTCCGCTTGGTTTACGCATTGCAGAGGAATGCGACGGCGTAGCTGGGTCGGTGTAGATGTGCTTGCGCTTGGCGATGACAAAGCGCACGGCCGATAATTATTATTCAGCGAACATAATAATGTACCGCTCAATTGATGCGGGCGAGCTCATCCAAAATCCTAAAGTTCTACTCGTACACCATTATTATTTAGCAAACAATTTACAAACCAAGCGCGGCGGCTCAAGAACAGCACTCGCAACTTAACCGCAACTTAATCACTTTAACCCGCTGGCTAAGCGCTTTTATGCAAATAGCTCTTCAAACAAATACCCATACACTAGTAGAAATTACACGCGGCCCGGTAATGAAGCGAGCCCATTGCCCAGTGGCAATTTGAATTCCGAAAATCTCTTAAATTGATATTTAGCCGCAAAACTTTCTTGGAAATTAAAACAAGCATCAACAACAACTAACCCACAAGCAACAAGAACAACAAAAGCTTTGCACGCAGACGATCCCTTTTGTCCGGCTCATAACAACATTTTAATAACAGCAGCAACTCCGATAGCCATTCAACTGTCCGCAAAGATTGTGTGGGCGTTTAAGCTGCGAAATTATCTTGCACGGCACAAGCCTGTCGTCTACCGTCCCGTGCTGTCTGATTTGCTTGTGGTGCCCTTCAGCTAGAAAGTTGACCGCATCTTCTCGCTACCCGCGCATTCGCTTGCGAGCTTCGTCGTTGCGTCGTCTGTGCTGCTCCCTGACTTCTACACTAAGACGTCGCTGCCTACACCACCTACCCATTCTTCAAACGCGCATAACTCTTCTTCGTAAATAAATAGGCGAGTGTGTGTAACCGCATTAGAGTAGAACTGCGTTTTTTTTCTAAATATACAAACTTGGACATAACTTTTTATTGGAGCGGTAGGGAGCCTCTACCAGCGCAGCAAGTAGAAAATATTAGTACTACTTTATATATTTCTTTTTGAATATCCTTTAATTTGTTCTAAGTATTATGGCATATTTTCCATTTAATATGCGCGTCACCCTAATCTACACAGCATATCCTTCAGTTGTATTTAGCCACGAATTTAATATATACAACGGCATTCTTTTGTTCTGCTCTGATTCAGCTGAGCTTCAGTTTTGCTTTTAGGTTAAATTATTCAATTTGGCCGCTGGGCTTTGGGGGCGCATCCGCCAGACAATGATCTTAAATTTGCTCGCGTTCGTTTATTGTGCTTTCCTTGTTTGGAAATGGTCTACTGGAGTAGCGCCGTTGTAGGCAAGAAGAAGCACCGATAGTGGGTGATAAAAGGAGCACAAAAATATTACCACGTACTAGTATATCATTTTGTTTCATAAAATAAAGGAATATTTTACTCGAGCTATATGTAGTTAGGGCCAGTTTCTCAATGTCTGGTTATCACTACCTAACTACTCACTACGTTTTCGGCATCATGCATACGTATAACATGTGGTCGATAAAGCAATCGGCGTATTTAACCGGGGCTTCCACCTCCGATTTGCGTTAACCGGACACTGAAAAAAATGACATTTACTGATATACATTTTCTATAACAACGTGCCGCTAAAAATTATGACCCGCGTCCGTTTGCAGTTTTTCGAAAGCTTTCGTTTCTATCAAAAAGGGTTACCTTCTCTTTGCCCTTTACGCACAAACACTAAGAAGAGGGCAATGAAAAGGCAACATTTTTTGCAAAAAGGAAAACGCCATTAGTGGCTCGATTTGGAAGGAATTAGAGTCTGGATCTCCAAAACTGCAGAAATAACGCTGGATTTTCTGGAAATGGATAAAAATAAGTATTGCAAAAAACCCCGGAACTAAGCGACAGACAACTTCTAAACGTAGCCCACGAACAACAAAACAATGTCTTGCAGAACTGCATATATTTATGTATGTAAGTAATGCAAAACTATGTGGATTCAATAACTCAGTCAGTGCAAACAAGAAGGAGTCCTCTGCGAACATCGAGGCGGAGCATTATGTGGCTGGTCATAATAATCTGCTGAGAGTCTACACCATCAAGATATCGAATGCAAAAGCGAATATGTATTCGACTAATTTAATCAAGTAATGACCGCGTTTCTAAAAGAACTTCGAACAAATTTAATTGCTGGGGAGAATTTTTAACAGTGAGGTTGCTTTTATATCTCCCCAGATACTTCTATAAGTATTACACGAATAATAAAGCCACAATGCGTGCGTAAACAGCTTTGCTGATGAGTGCAGCGTTTGCTTAACACTTGTGTATGCCTTTGGAAAAAGGAGATTACCGCTTCAAGAGGGTAACTGTTCATATTAAAATTGCTTGATTAAATAAAATATTGCCGATCACGCCACGTTAAAATTCTTGGACTTAACTGCGGTTTAGCCTTTGGTGGCAACGGGCTATAGCTATCATAAAAGGAGTTAATCAAGTATTTTTGTTCTCACATCTTATTTTTAATCTAGCAATATATAACGTTCTATAATGTATCAGGGATCTGGTGTTCTGGACTAAGCAGATAGCAACAATTTCGCGAGACGAATTCGATTAGCACGGTGCATGGGCAACTGGCTGAGTCAGTGGGATCGTCGGTTCGAGGCCTACTGAAAGAAGTCTGATGAGGAAATGTGGTGATTTGCGAAATAGCTATCACTTCTACCATTTTTTCAAATTATTGTTGCTTTTCCACAATAAATTTTCTTTATAAAACGGCCTCGAGCACAATAAAAACTGTTGAATAGAAAAATAAAAATGATCGTAAAAATATAAAAAATAACCATTTTGCAATGGTTTTAAAATAAAAATTCTTCATAATAACGATTATTTTTTGGTCCCTGATTTAGTTACTTTTACCTAACACAATATCGCGTAAAAGGTACTGAATACAAAAATAATCCCGAGGAGTTCCGAAAACACCGAAATAGACCCGTAAATTCCCAAGCCCCGAAAAGTCCCCAGAATGCCTGATAAAATAAACCAAAGTTCCGAAAAAAAAATTCCGAAAATCTTAAAAAATCACGAAAAGTAAATCGCGAAGAATCCCGAAAAAATAATAATTGTGGAATCGAAGGCAATGAGTTCGCAGACGAACTATTTGGCACGAGAAGGAATCGCTTACTGCCTTTGCGGGCCCTGAACAGTTCTGTGGTCTCAGTTGGTCGAACCATTTGTGAAAAGAATTCGCCTACCAAGACCTTTTAGGATCCATAAGGAAAACCGAAGGTGTCTTGGCTACACTGGTTTAGGGACTCTCTCTTTAAGAGACACAAAAGATCTTTCACGTCGCAGTGCCTCTTGTCCTGTTATACCCAATAATTACCTAGCTACGCTTATAACGCCACATAGTTGTCAAAACTCCAATGCTTGCGATATGTGTATAAGTTCACAATGTTTCTGAACTACCTTAACCCCAAAACAGCGGTTTCTTTCAGAGCCAGCGGAATTGGGAGGTATTTCTTTAATATTTCCCTCTGCGCGAAGCTACAATTGGAGTCCACAATGCATATCGTTCTCCAATCTACTTCCGTCTATGACCACACCTATTCGAAGAGATCGATCTCCAAGGTTCATAACCTCAGTAAAATATTACAGAGTACGCTAGGATATGCATAAGTAAATATCTATCGAAAATAATCCTAATTTTTCTATAGTTGTTCACTTTCAACTACTACTCGGCCTGCTGGTTTTCCTTCAGTTCGACCCATTCTTAATTCAAGTTTAAATAATTTACTCTCATAGAAAAACAAAAAATGCGTAGCCCCTTCAAAGTATTTGCTGTTAAAAGTTATTCGCAATAAATTATCCAGCAGCGTTAACAACTTTCAATATAAAATGCAATTTCTCTAACAAACTCCCTCTCAAATGCGTTGAAGTAGAAGGATTTGCATGGGGATATACGTATGTACATATGTATGTTTGTGGCTTGTGTTTGTGTTGGAGTTCGCTTGTGACCGATTTGACCTCATTTCGTGTGACAACTTATGTGAATGCGACAATTGCGGTTGTAACTGCAGTAAAAGTGCCAACAGCACAACAACATGCGACTTGGAGTTCAAACTAAATATGCAGCTACTTTTGTAGGAGTAGATAGTAGACACACACATACATATGAATGTATGTATGTAAAACAACAAACAAGCGGAACGCGACGCACTCATTTCCTGCATTCTCAATTCTCATTCTAATTCATATTCATATGCACACACACACACACACACACCTATTCGCACACTGACGTAGACATTTTCAATTTCATTTTATTTCTCCGCACTTTGTCACCCCACCTTTCGATTCGAATTGAATTTGCTAGGCTCAGCGAGGAATATTTTATGCAAATTCCGCATAAAAATCGAATGCAGCAAAATGTTGACATCAAAGGTGACAAAACAACCGTACGCGCGTTGGTGCAATGTAGAGATGGGCAAAACGGTGATTTTACAATCACTGTGAAAACTGTTACTGTGATTTCCTGAAAGCAGTGACTTTAATCGGTGATTCGAATCACTATTTTAGAATTATGTGAATTTTCGATAGTACAGCTTGATACAGCCATTAAAAAAGCCAACGCAATAAGCACTCCATAATTTTATAATACCGTTATTAAAATGCAATTCGTAAAGCTTTAAATGTATATTAGTTTCATATTATTACATTTTTAAATAAAAAGTGACAAGTTTCTGTGTTGCTGAAAATGTAAATATAAGTTATATAAACATTTATTGTATAGATGAGTATTTTGAATTTGAATTTAAAAATAGAAGCATCTCCGTTTTTGCTGAACTCAACCGCGATCTTCTATCTGTTACGATCAACCCAGCCTTTGAGAAAATGCGCTCACACGGAACAGATGTGCAAAGGGCACTGAGTTTTTCTTTAGCGACCTCTGCCAAAACTGGAAACATATATTGGTTTTCACGCCACCATTGAAGAGGATTTGATTTTCTAGAAATTATCCCTACTTCCAGATATCTATGCACCTCGAAAACGGTGATTTAATATTTTGAATCACTGTGATAAACGGTGACTTGAAAATCGCTGTGAAAAAGTCGCCGATAGTGATTTTTTGCCCATCACTAGTGCAATGACGACCAGTGCAGTGCGAGCAATAATCCCCCGCGTGCGCCCGCACCAACTGCTCTCCAATGCGCACCCTCGCAAGTCGCCATAGTGTCGTATGTATTTACATACATACCGTCGTCGCCAATGCGGTGTATTGATTGCGTGTGTTTGTCGGTGATTTGCTCATCATTGCAGCCAATAGGGCATACCTTCGCATTCGCACCTGGAAGAGCACTTTTTATGATGGAGAGTACACTGAGGGAAAAAAATATTAAAATCAAATAGAAACGTAATTGATCTTACTATAAACGTCAACGAAAGTACTGTATATCGGTAAATATTCAATTCAATTACGCGCATATTAAAATGACCGCGTTCGTACTGAAAAAGCATCCGAGAAGTGAATAATCAAGAAAAAACTAAAAAAAAAAATTTATTTGCATGTTGCCTGCAGCGGAATTCGAACCCGACCATCTCCGGATACCAACAACTTGTGGCAAGCATCTTTGCGCACTCAGCTACATCCAGACATATAAATTTCCTTTCAAATGTTGAATATCCATCAACACCACAGAACGCGATTTGTCCGGATAAACATGTATGTACTATGTATGCACGATTGACAGAAATTCTTGAGAATTCTACTCTCATTCTACCATTCTTGCTATGTGTGTATGTGTGTTTTGTCACCGCTCTCAGTGCGGCGCTCTGCATGCTTGGGGTGCGTATGTACACTTACATATGCATACTCAGATGTGAACAGTCAAATACGTGCGTAATAAATTTTGTATGAAAATATTATTTTTAAATACGAACATTTTTAAACGACAATCAAATATAAAGTATTCATTTTTACTATGCATTATTTCCCTCAGTGTAGAGAGGTGGCCTGCCTGTTGTGCACTTTCTTACCCACCGACCTATAGTAGCCATGAATAATTATTGCGGTGGCGGAAGCGTTCGTTGCCAATAGAATAATGTAAACTGGTAAATGCAAATGGAAAGTTTTGCTTTTTCTTGTCAAAGTTCAATAGCGTCTTACAAGAAGCAATGGCTACCATTTATATGGAACAGAAGGGAGTTAAATAATGGGACCGTATGGACTAATGAAAAAGAAATATAATAACGAAATGTTTTCAAGTCGTGAATTAATAGGTAATGCAAGAAGAGATCGTATAGAGAACCCCTGGCGGAATAACCTCACATCCCCTTTAATCGGGGTTATTTGGGAAAAATTACATATAATAAAACGAATGAATTACGGAGAATTTTTACGAAATTAACAATATTGCAAAATTCTATGTATTTTGGGGCTAGCCGTGTATCGCGGGACATTAATTGAATATATCATCCCAGCAAATTTTTCCATTCCAATACAGTTTCACTGATTTCGTGCAGGGTATGTGCCATTGCATGCAAGTACGTGACGTGTGCACGCCTGTACTGTACTGCGTTGCGTCGCACTTGCGGTGTAAATTCCATGTTGCGTGCATTTGCTATGCGGGAGGTCATCATGGCAACATTGCCATTTCATTTGCGAACCAATAACGCGGGCATATTTTTTTGTCCTCACCGCTGAACAATGTGCAGCTATTCGTATGTTGATTTTGTTGTTGTGTATGCATTTGTAATCGCAAATTAGCATAGAAATGTGTAACAGTTAAATTTGCATTTTGCATTTTGCAAAACAAACTTCCGGCTGCAGGCAGCTTTAGGAAAAAAAAAACTAGTGCAAAAGCAGAGAAATAGAATTTGGCCAAAGGAGAAGGAAATCAAAATGCAGCTACCTTTATACACTTATTGTTGTTGCACTGCGCATTAAGATTCAGCAAATGGGTCACAAACAGCGCGTTTATATGTCGGACGCGAACGAATTCCAACAAGCAAACGCTAAGATATGCGCGCGCGCGCGCTGACTTTAATTGCCAAACGGAATTGCGGTTGTGGCGTTGCAGCTAGTCCAAGTCGCATGCAACATGCAGCATATGCGCTTTGACATTTCGGTATTCGCGGCACATGTCATGGCGCGGCCGGCACCGTGCCACGCTCATCGTCAAACGCTAACAGCGAGCGGCTGATCAACGCCATCAAAAATCGCCATCGCCATCGCCATCCCCATCACTTTGATAGTCAGCACCAGCAGCATCGCAACTATCGCCGATGAGGCTGCGGCCAACATTAGTGAAAATATCGGTATGCTGAGCATGTCACATGCCGCATGTTGCAAGTAAATATGTAAGTGTGCTTGCTGTTGGCTGGCGCAAGTAATTTACGTACGTATGTAGCTACTAGTTACACCAGCGATTGAGCGAATGTCTTTGGCAAATAGTCGCGTTTAATTATGCGACATGTTGCCCCATTGCCCCAGCGGCAGCGGCAGCGGCAACAACAAGCTTAGCCAACAAAGTGTTTTCAATGTAAAAAGCAAGCTGCTTTGGCAATCGCTTCTACTGTAGTTGCTGTTGTTCGTTTGCTGCTGCTGTTGCATTAGCAAATATTGTTAACAATTGTCGGCCACAAATGGCAATCATCGAAATCGATTTTCGGTTTGACACGACAATTGACATATGATTTCGATTTGTAGACATTCACGAGCCACAGTCGAACCAGCTAGCCAACATAAAATTTACAACAACGCACATACTCGACATACATATGTTTGTACAACATCTGATAGCAGTAATGACAACAGCAACAAGGAGTAGTGACAACAATTGCCATTAGGTAGTTGCGGTGGTTTTTTCTTTGGTGTTGTTGCTGGTAATAGTAGATATATGTTTTGGTGAACAAACGGCACATTGCTGATTGATTGGACATAAATAGATTGGTTGCATATCTACATATGTACGACTAAATACAAATAGTTTATTGGCGAAGGACTAGCAGGACTAGAATTTGGGTCAGTCAGCCAGTAACCCAATTAGTCGACACTAAAAACTTTCGGTTGAGTTCACATGCATGTGCGTTTTCATTGAAAGAGTTTATAAGTATTTACTTTCATTTGATTTTTTTGGGGCATTCGATGTGGTCTATTGAAGTCGTTTCTCCCGCCTAGTGCTAATGCACACCACTAACCATTCGATCCCGGCAGCCGCCTCGAATTAAGTCGTTGGTAATTAGTATTACGAGGTGCTATAATTGAAGCTCTTGCACGGCTCCCTAAAGGTAGAAAGCGCACATTATTTCAACCATCTTTGGGGGTACAGTGCTTGAATACTTTAACCAAGTCAAATGCCTGAGGGGAGGTTTAGATGGAACTCTCGCCTAGACAAAACTTTTAGAAAACCATCCCAGCAATGTGATCCATAAAAGATTCTAAGCCGTGAGACGAACAAAAAATTATAAAATTAAATCAGCTTGGTTAGCATAGTAGATTTATCTCAAAAGCGTCCGTCTGAATGTTTTTTTATACCTCAGGAGGTTAGTGGCCGAAAACAATAGCGCGGCTCTGAAGATATAACGTTCCGTTTTTTTTTGTGTTAAAACGGGAGCATTTTCAAGAAACCGAACGTTTATCTTCGTAAGAATAGGCAATTTAAAAAAAATTCTAAAATTTGGAAAGACCCTACATATGAAAAAAAATCTATTTTGTACGATTCAGAAATTAGAAAGGGTTCAACAAGGTTTCAATGGCATCTAATTAACCGACGGGAAAGATTCGATAGATCAAAAATGGTGGAAGGAACCGTCATTGCTTTCGGTTGTCTTTAGATCAGCAACCCACAGTGTTTCAGTGTTTCTTTGAAAAAAAGGCATTGCAAACTGGGATGCGTGGTTTTTTAAGAGAAATTAATAAATAAACCATTTACTCAATATACGCCTACGAAATGAAGGGTGATGAAGGTATGTTATGGAGTGTTTATGGCCAAAATCGAAGAGAAAAATTGTTGACGCATTACTTAAGCAAAAAAATAAAAGAAAAACTATTTGGATACGGTTCTAAACGACTCCATCAAAAAACACAACGCATCTGTACTAATGTTCCAATGGTTGAAGCCTTCGACGTAAAATAAGGCGAGAGTCTTTCTCCATTTACTATGCTATTGCAGAGTTTACGGCAATAAAACTGTCTGCTATCTGGGACAGTTGGTGGTTCAACAATCCCTGCAATGATACTTCGTAACAACTATGGCTAGAAGGGTGTGCCATCTTTCAGAACCCACAGAGGGCACACGCAATGTCTTTAGATATCTTTTACCCTCTACATGTTTCGCCTCTGCTAATTGAAAAAGTGTCAGCATAACACTAAAATGTTTACACTCTAAAATATTTGCTGGATCTACTAATTATTCTCTTCTGTTCGTATGAAAGTAGAAGCTACGAATAAGTTAATCTTTCCCGGGCAAGGGCAATAATCACTTTGTAGGAATTCGTCGAAATAATCTTTGCAATCCGGAATTGCGATAGGTCGTTCATGCAACTTTGTTCGCAACGTTGCCATTTCGCCAAAAGTGCCACCTTGAGACGTTCTATGAATAGCGCTAATGTAAAAGTTCAATAAAGTTGGCGAATGGACAAGCAAAAAAGCATAGCTTATTGTTCAATTATTGTTCAATTACCCACCGACAGAGCATTCTTCCGTACTCGCCATCCGTATCACCATATAAGTGAGAGAGAGAGAGAAAAACCAAAAAACGAGTTGAAGTTTGAAAGTTTGGTTCTCACGAGAGCAACGTCCAAATGACTTGGGTATTAAACAAGGTGTGATTGACAACTCAGATAGGCTCTCTTTTAAGGTACTATTATGCCAAAAAATATAACCAAGCGATTCAAAATTTATAACAAATTTGACTTTATAGGATGGTTTTTCTGAAATGAATGTCAAATTCAATCATACTTTGTTGAATAGATTTTGCTTCTAGCCATGATAAAGTATACAGTAAGGTAGGACCGCTGAGAGAAACTTTTAAAATTCTTGACGTTTCCAAGAAATTTAATTTTAAAATTTACTCACAAACTCGCACACACATTTTAAATCTCAAGCAAAAACAATTTCGAACAATTTCATGATTTGTATCGTGCTTCTACCTGTATTTATGTGCCTTGCTTCAAACGCTTTTGTTTGTTTTTGACATTTGGAATTTTTCCAATCAAAACAAACTCAACGAAATAAATAAATCTTTGATATTTGGGTATAAAAATTGTTAACTTACGCATAAATTCTAACAGTTTTAGTTAAATCAAAGAATAAATGCCTCTTTTGTGTCCAAAACGTGTTAAAAAATATAATGAATGATGAAGGCAAAAGAAATGCGAATCAAGCGGTGTAAATGCCTTCAAATGACTGATTTCAAATCACGCATTTGTTTCTAATGTAAATGTGATATAAGACTTCGAAATTTTGAATCGCTAAAAATAAAAAGTCGATATACATGTGTACATTTTCCCCAAAATTTATTAGATATATGAATTCGCCACAAAAATAAAAATTGTCATTTAAAATAAAAATTTGAAAACTTTTCAAGCTTTTATACGCGTCTTTCTTTTATCGGACTATGATTAATGCCAAGTAATTGTGATTTTTTTTTACTCGCAAATGATCTATGTACATAGCAATTCTTCTTCCACAGCTCAAGGGATGCCTACGATCCTTACCAGCATCGAGTGATAGAAAATCCGTTGAGGTGCGTTGTGAAAAAACTTCATTCTACGTTTCATATTTGTGTCCTTTATACAATTTGCAGCAATCTCGAGGTTTATATCAGCTTGCTGAAAGCCTCCATAGGCATTGGCTGCTTGGCTATGCCCAAGGCGTTTCAAGCTGCTGGCTGGCTCAATGGCCTAATAAGCACCATTGTGGTTGGTTCAATTGTGATATTCGCTCTGCATGTTTTGGTAAGCGAACACACCTGAAATAATTAATTTTAAAGAAATAACAAGTTCAGTGATCTCCGCAGTTGCACGGCATCTACGAACTCTGTAAGAGAAAGCGTGTTCCTCAACTAAACTATCCGGACGCGATGGCACTCGCCTTGGAAGCAGGTCCAAAGTATTTGCGTTTCCTAAGCTTCACCGCGCGGTTTGTATGAAAATTGCATTACATACATACATACATACATACATGTAAAACGGAGAATGTTAAATGCGAGCTCATCGCAGTTCTACCATAGATTTCATATTGGCCTTCTACCACTTTGGTGTCTGCAGCGCCTATGTGGTCTTCATTGCGGACAACCTGCGGGAGCTGACCGATTACTATGGCTACACATTCGACGTACGATTTTATATATTCGCGCTGGCTGCACCGCTGGTATCAATTTATTTAATACGCGACCTGAGGAGCCTGGTGCCGTTGAATGCGCTTGCGGATGCTATGATTTGTATAAGTATTTAGTGGTTCTGTGTATGTGTACCTGTAGAAATGGACTAGGTTGATGGAAAATTTTTTATCTCGTAGGTCTTTGCATAGTATTTTACTACGTCTTGAGAGAACTGCCGCCGCTTTCCGATCGCAGAGCCGTTGGTGATATCAAAGCCTACCCTTTGTTCTTCGGCACTGTACTCTTTGCCATCGAGTCAGTGGGTGTGGTCTGTATGATCAAATGCTCGATAAGAAATGATCTTTGATTTATTGATTGATTGAGCAGATAATTTCAAT
>NW_023458566.1:20760111-20775967 GCF_013731165.1 Rhagoletis pomonella | reverse complement strand
AAGAAATGATCTTTGATTTATTGATTGATTGAGCAGATAATTTCAATTGAAGCCAAAATGAAATTGCCCAAGGATTTTTTGGGTTTGTGTGGCCTTTTGAATTGGGGCCTAGGCACATCGCTGTTGCTCTACATTTTGATCGGTTTATTTGGCTACTGGCACTACGGCGATATGGTTAAGGATAGCATAACATCGAATTTGCCTCTGGATGATATGTACATACGTTTGTTTTCATTGTCACTTAACAAATTTATAATTCTCGCTTATTTTTCTAGCTTTCCACGCTTGGCAAAGCTGATGTTCGCAGTGGCAATATTTTTCTCATTTTCCTTGCAAGGCTACATTACGATTCAGGTGTGTTGGCGTCGATACGCAGACTATCTTGGGCTGAAGGAGTCACATCCGCTGGAGTATGTGTTGCGCATTGCCATTGTTTTGGGAACAGGTAATTTTGAAAAATGCCATCAAACCCACTTTCTGCCTTTCGTTGACAAGAGTGTAAACATTTCAGTGATGGCGGCAGTCATGAGTTCGGAACTGGTGCTGATACTTTCGCTCATTGGCTCTTTTTCACTCTCCTATCTGGGTTTGATTTTTCCCGGTGTGATGGACTTTTGCATGCGTTACAGCTTCGGATTCGGACCATGTAAAATCTATTTGTGGCAAGACTTATTTCTGGTGATTTTCGGGTTGGTAGGTGGCGCTGTGGGTACTTGGTTTTCCATTGTTCATCTCTTCGTAAACTATGAGAGTGAATCCTGACGGTGCTAAGGTTTGTGTAGAAGCATCTAACTTAAAGTTAATGTTTATTAAAGAAATTGAAAAGAATATTCCACTGGTAATAAATGAGACGGGGAATAAAAGATATAAGGACATTTATTGTTTTTCTAAGCGGATATATTTGCTATTAAGTAGGCATCTTTCACCTTTTCCGTTGTCTGCCAGACATGGAGCCTTGAACTGAATTTCTATTATAGCTGAGAAGTTTGAAAGAGCCTAAAAAAGTTCAGCAATTTCTTTTTTTTTTGGTAATGATAAAAATATTTTATAATGCCCAAGTTTGTCATTACTATTTTGTCATTCAATGCCTATTGGAAATCCAACATAAGAAATGGTTTCAGGTTTCTGGCAAAAAAGTTTTGAAAACCTATAAACAAATTGACGCAAGGTTTCGTTGGACTAGGCTTGCCAGAAAACTAACTGGTTCAAGATCACTTAGGCATAGGGTTGGTGAAGTCTCTCACGGTATGTACAATAGGCCTCCATGCCGTCTGGGCAAAGTCTTTCGAACCTAATCTAATTATAAATGACCGCCAGTGTGTGGTTCACCTCTACATAGTATGTAGAGTCCCCAAAGCTATTTATTTGAGTGTAAAAATTTCATTAACTGCATTTCGTACCAGTGTATTCACACCAATCGCCACATTTTGCCGCGCACATCGCCCTCCCGTCGTGCCTACACTTTGGCATTTGTGCAATTTCCATGGCTTTGCGCGCTGTGTTGCAACGATCAAATACAACCAGCAGATACAGTGCAAAGTGCGAGCACGAGTATCGCAAGTTCGTGGCGTATCGCATAGATACTCGCGTACTACAACATGCACGCACTTGTTTGCTGTTAAGATTAAAATGTTTTGCTAACCGATAAGGCGAGATTCTGCGACTAATTAGGCGATAGCTCAATTAAGCTAACAAGGCATTAAATGAACTGAATTTACGTGAACACATTGCTCTAGAATCGACTGCGACAGCATCGCTGACTTTGCGCCTATCTATGTAGGTATGTTGGTATGTACTAGTGCCGTTCTCAATATGTCGATTGCGAAAGTATGAACACGCGTGCGCAGTCGCCGCCGTCCGCGACTCTTTCTGCACCCATTGCAGCAACGACTTCAATATTCCACCAACTCGCGCTTGGGAGGCAAATGTAGCTCCTCGAACGTCGCCAAGTTGGCTTGTTGGCCTTTTAAGGCAACAACTCTTTGGCCGCACTTCAATCTGGTACAATCAAAACATCGGCCATTCTGGTGCTCCTTCGCTAATATTGTCGGTGGATGCGCGCAGATTCTAATTTTCAATTTCCTTTCGCTTGCCCTCGCACCAGCAGTACGTTCGCTCAGTTTTAAGTGAATTAAAATGTTATCTTGATCGATGTGTGTGTGTGTGTAAATTTGCTGGGATAGAACCGCCATTGCACTGGTACGTGGTGCGGATGAGTGTTTGAGTGTGTGTGAGGTAGGTTATCAGGGAAGATTTGTATCAGTTTCGATTGCTCGGTTTTGAATTGGAATGACTGCGCTGGGTAGCAACTTTCTTCTCTTTTTTTTACTAAGAAGAAGCATCGACTTTAACCCAAACCCAACCTCTTACCGTCATGTATCGTTCCCCTCCCGGTATTTCGTCGGGAGGTGGTTTGAGCACAAAGCTTTACGTTCATTGCATCAACCTGGAGCTCTTCCATCCAACCTGTATTACTGCGCATCGACTACTCCAACGGATTGAGTGCGCCCTCGCTTGGGTCTCTATCTCAACAAACCATCACTTTTAAGGATCGAAGCTCCAAAGTCTTTAACCAAATTTCTCAAGGTCCTACTCAGGTATTCAAAAGCTAACATAGTCCTTAGCAACTCCTTCGATCGGACTAAGTACGATGAGGCTTCCGACATTTGTAAACTCCCGATTTTTTCCCACACACACACACACACACACTCAGCTTAATTTGCCATCTTGTATGAGTATACAGCTGTCGGTAAACCATAAAAGCACATCAATGAATTCCTACTATCAGCCAATATCTGAAATACTTCAACGTAGGGCGACAGTTGAACGCAATTCTTATTGAAGCGATGGTGGCAGGAGGCAGCGTTTAACAACGGTAGCAACAAACAGTGGCTGCAATTATAAAAACCGCCGCCAAACTGCTAACAGGACCACAATATTGACGACGACGACGACGAGAGGCGGACGATTGGCAGCGCTTCGAGGCAAAACTTCCAGATGCAATGACAAAAATTGCGCTGAAATGATGCGCGGCAACGCATGCGCCCACTGGCAGCACCAGCAGCGTAATCGAATAGTGGCAGCGGTGCGGCACGCTTTGATGTAAGCCGCCCTCGCGACCACGGCAAACGACAAAGTAACAAAATAACAAAGGCGGCAATGGAGCGATTTAGCAAACCGCCAACAATGCGCCGCAATGTGAATAACATCAACAAACTGTGGCAACTAAATGACAATGACGCGAACCAGACATTTTGCCAAAGCGAAAGGGGGCGAATGGGGGCGCAGCAACAGCTCAACTTCAACGACATTGGAGCGCGTGCGTCCCACGGCCTGGGCGGTGGATGGCCACTAAAAAAAACCAAAAACAACAGCAACTGAAAGCAAAACAGTAGCAATACACTTCAGAGCTGCCACAACTATTTACTACCACAATTGTATTGTGCGGGTTGTGCAACATTGGCAAGTGCATACCAACCAGAGCAGGAGCAACCAGCAATGACAACTGGCAGGCAATAGAGCCGAAAGACGAAGAAGAAGAAGAGGCGCGACTGAAAGAATCATCGCTGCAATGTTGACAATGTTCGGCAATCAAAATATTTCTAGGCGGCAATGTTGGAAGGCGGGCGGCTCTTCTTCAACGGAGTCCAGTTGAGAGTGTAGCTGTAGGTTTTGTTTCAAATTGTCCGGCAGTGGCAGTGAGTTTGCGTTGCGATCGCTTTTGAAGTTGTTGGCGGTGTAGGTAGCAGAAATTGAAATATGTCATATTGACAGCTCTTTTGAGTCGGTGCAAGTAGAGGGAGTTGAGCGGGTTGGCTTTTGTGGTTGTCTTCGCGTTCAGATATGTTTTTTTTGTTAGAATGTAAGTAGGTATGTATGTGTGAGTGGAATGCCGCGGCTGAGTGCAAGGATAGTAAATTGCTGCGGAGAAGCTATTAAGTGCAATTCTACGGTAGGGACCAATTGAAGGCGGTCAATTCAATAGGAATGAAAACTTCGCATTGCAATTCAAGGAATTTATGCTGATTGAGAATGTTGTGCTGAGGATATTGGCTGTAAAAAGTGGTGCTTTTTAGATGGCTGTTCTTAGTGATGTCCTTATTTATGGTTACAAATATTTTTTAGCATAGACTGCATACCTAGATACTTTTTCTTTTCTTTCCTTTATACCAACTCAGCTCCTGGTCGTTTGTCGAGATCTAAAACATCGGAAATGACCTGTCTTGTTTGGGAAGTTACGCCAGTTATTCAAACTGAATGGAGATCGATCTTTCCGCACTTAGTCCTTCCATTGTGGTTGTTGTGCTATTTTTTCGGGTACTGTATGCACAAACATATCGAGTCCCAAAGACGCTGGTTTACAGCTGTGACTAGAGCTTTTCAATGTCGTACTTGCCATGTGGGGTTTGGTCCTCATATCTGAACTTGGTCGATTTGGTTTCTTGTTTATCGATAAATATTGCCTACCGAGCTCTAATGATCTGCTGTTCACAGGAGTTATTCTTCCCTTTATATTCAGACTTAGAATAGGCATTGATGCCGACAACTTTCCAAGATATAAAACCAAACAGTTACATTATCCTACAAAGCGACAAAAATTCTAGAGAGACGGTTGGGAAACTATTGGTGAAGGCAACGCCACCAAGGAAGAAAAGTGGCAGAGAAAGTTTTCGACGCTTTCGATTTTATTTTCGTCTCAACAATATTTTTCACTGGAAAGCCCTCTCTTCTACTCGCATGTCTTTCCATTAGGCAGTGGAAAGTACTGACTCCTATAAACGGACCGAGTTGAGCAGGTGTCTGATTAAAGGGGCAATGGACCTCCTTTATCGGGTCAAATTTGAGCAGCTAATTCACTGATTGGTTCTGAAACCCATATTTTGCTTCTCAACGAGTCTCTAAGATGAACGTTTATTATTCTCTTTCGGTTGTTATCGCCGTAAACAGAAGATTTTCTCTTCTTGGGAAGCAGGCAAGGTATAAATATCAAGTCTTTGGAGACATCAACTCATCATACCAAAATGCATTTAACAACAACAACATTTGCATTCGAATTGTGTTCTTCAAATCGCCCAGGCGCCGCACACTGTACGATTTGGGAGTGTCGATGGACAAAATCGTAAATCTCACGATAGAAATATGGTAAGACGATGGAAAAATATGGGTTCGAAAGCTGACATAATCGCCTACAAGGGAAAAATAGTGTCATTACATTCAACCCACAAAAATTTTGTTGAAAAATTAACTTTCGAAAAAAATTAATACTTTGCATAAGTAAAAAAAAACTGGTTTCTGATTGTGTGGACTTTTCTTTGTAGATTTTTAACCGAGGACTTCAAATTTGTTGTCAACAAACGACTAAAAATCTTTTAGATGCTTTAGATTTTTTTTTTGGTATGCAGTTTTATAGCCCATTAAATTCTGATACAGCAAAGTGCAAGTTTTAATTCTTTTTTCTGACCGTGACGCATTTTTTTATTTAAAAAAATTTCGTATTACATATCGTCATCTGAAATGCAAAAAGACGTAACACACATCGTCGTTGAAAGGCCAAAAGTCATAACCAATAAAAAATTCAATATTAACTTTTTGATTTACTATATGATGGATTTCATAGTCGCGCCTTTTTCCATTTCATTTACGACGTGGTTACGTCTTTTTACATTTCACGTGACGATATGTAAATTATGTGCAAGGAAATGTGTTAAAAAAATTGACAAGAAGCCAAATAAAAATTCGGAAAAATTTGATTAAAAAGTTTTAAAATGGGATGCCACTTTGCAATTCAAAAAGGTTTCTGGGTCATCTTTTTACAATAAAATTGAATATATACATATAATATAATTGAATTCATTATAACTGAATATATATATAGTTTTCAACAAAATCTTTTTGTGGTCTTATAAAATGGTTATATGTATAACGGCACTATTTTTCCCTTATAGGCCATTATCGCACCTTTAGAACCCAAATTTTTCCATATTTTTATCTTATTCCTATCGACAGATTTACGATTTTGTTCATCTTTTGTTTTTGTTGTATCATTTTTAACAAGCCCGAGGCCCAGCAATTAAATAAAACTCAAAACTTCGTTCTATTGATATTTTAATTGTCGATATTTCGACCTCAATCTGAGGTCATCTTCAGGAACTCTTGATTGTGCCCGTCGAGGCTTGTTAAAAATGATTCATGATTTTGTCCATCGACACTCAGAAATCGTGCACAGTGCGCCATTTCGTCCGTTTGACGAAGTTTGGTGCTTCTAAGCCACGTTATGGCGCGACTTTGGCGATGAGAGGGACAAGATTTTCGTCGTCTGGATTCGTCTAAATTCACAAGAGTTGAGAGACATTCTTTCCATATCCTGAGTATGCAAAGTTTATCTCTCAGCAAATTTTTCCCTTTGTCCAGAATCAGCTCAGCTTTTGAATGAAAAAACCCATTTTATGTAGAACGAAAAGTAGGACGGCCGCTATAGCTGAGTGGTTAGAGTTACGTACTTTCAATCCGCAGGCCCTGGGGTCGTTCCCTGATCCGAGCAACATCTAAATTAGCAAACTTTTGTTTTAATAGCGGTCCTCCCTCGGAATGCAACGGCAAAACCTCCGAGTGTATTTCTGCTATGAAAAAGATTCTCATTAAAATACAATCGCAGTTCGGGGGCGGCGTAAAACTGGACCTAAATACTTTGTGTGACAACATGAAGGCGCACGCAAAAAATCGGAGGGGAATCTCGGCCAAACGCTTAGCAAAAGCGCCAAAATACAGGGTGGTTCATATTATATATGTAAATTCTTTTCGGTGTATTATTAGTTAATTCGAAAAACATTGCATTGGCTTCTCGACCATCACCTTCTGTCACGATATCTAGCCGGAAAGAACTGTCGCTGTCAAAACAACATATGTTTAAAAAAAACTCTATATGGACCACCGGTTATTATGTATTATTATAGTGGCCATCCCAATAATCGGAGGTCGTTTTATACACTGTAATCTTCTTTTCTCGAATCTGTAATTTAATAAAAGCCTGAGTACGGATTAAAAATATAAATGCTCTTTTTCTACGCTTATTTCAAAACAATAAAAATTATGTGAAACTTGCTTCCGAATTAGATTTGACCTTGCTTAATATGGAAATTTGATTAGCTAACTTAGGTAACAGCTTTTCGCAAGAATATAGATACCATTCAACTCCAGAACAAATTATGTATGTCAATGTCCAAATACCATTTGCAGCCATAAACCGAACATTCGTACAAATTTCACGCACAAATAACTTTGCCATCGACCACAGCCACAACTGCATGGCCATAAAGTTTTATGCAACTTCTACTGCGGCAGCCACCCCAACTCCCGCATGGTGCTGTCGCTGCCACTGCCGCCGCTGCCACTGCCGCTGCCGCTGCTTACGACTAACAAAAGTTTTGCTTAATGGCCAACAACGAGGCACTTTGCTGCTTTTCCACCGAAATCACAGCTCATAAGTTAAAAAGTCTGTTGAAAAGTCACTTCACTGCCATAAATAACGCGGGCGAGTGAACGAGCGGTTGAGCGCGGAGCGCGGCGTCGACCGGTGGGGGGGGGGGGTGCGGTGAGGACGCAGGCTCATAAGCGGGTGACCGCAAATTCAGAATTTCGCATACGCATGCGCATACCCCCACATATGCCACACGAAGCACATGCCACGCCGTGCAGCACAGCAGCGAGACAACGAGGCAACTACTTAAATGGTTGTCGGTGCTGTGGCACGATAATGGCGGTTCGCTGACTGACTGACTGCCTGGCTGCTGGAGAGTGCAACAAGTGTTTACTGCTGCTGCCTTTCTTTGTGCTCTTTTCATTTAATTTTCGAATGTGCGAACAAAACGGACAGACGAACAGACAGAGGCACGAACAAAGCCATAGTAGTACACCCGCACCTTTGGCAAAAGAAGCAAAAAATGCAAAAAAGTTCGTAACAAATTTCAGTTAAGCACACACACACGTGCACGCTACTCAGGTGTATAAGCCAGTCATACAGTTTGCGTGTTGGCTTGTTTGTTGTTCGCGCTGGTTATGTGAAAAGTGGCCAAAACTCGTAAAACTGTTAAATTTATTATGGGAATGTGAACAGGTTTGCAGCGCGAATGGAAGCGCGTCCCAGAAGCAGGCCACGAAATGCGGATGAATGGCGGGCGAGCGGGCGAGCGGGCTGCGGGCTGCGGGCGGATACTGCTTAGGTCCACAAACTCAAAAGAAGAATAAGAGGAAAAAACAAGAGACTCATAAGACGAAAATTCGCAGACCCAACAACCGCAAAGAACCCACATGCATGCGAAATTTGCGAAATACAAATGTGTCGAATTCTTTGACTTTGGCTTTGTTCGACGTGGACTTACTTACTTACTTACTTACATATATATTATGTGCCGATGTTTGTACGTACTTACGAGCTCTTAAGTGGGGGCATAGACTCACATTTCGCTGTACCTACCTACCTAGCTATGTATGTACATCTCTTCATGCGTTTGTTTGTGTGTGATTTTAACTTTCGGTAAATTGTTTGCAAAGTGTTCGTCGTTCAATTTGCTATTTTCCCGTTGAGTGAGTGCAAACGAAGTGCTTTCGAATTGCAATGATGAACTGGCGGAAAAAAGTTAAATTTATTTGCTAGTGCGTATGTGTGTATATGTATGTATGTATGCGTGTGCGTGTTTGCACGTTGTAAAAAGTTTGCAGTAAAATTCAATCAGGTGTTACAAAGTTTTACTCTCCTTCTACGTGCACTAGATACATATGTATGTATGTACATAGAAATCTATATGTATCTATGTATATGTACATTAGACCGTACCAGCAAAAAAGGTTGCCCCCTGAGTCTAAAGTGTCTTTGCAAGTCGATGTCGAAAAAAATTTCCGTTTCAAGTCGAAATCGTCGGGGTTGCCTTTTTTACATTTTTCGTTATATCTGCGGCAATTACAGTCGGATCTTAAAACAAAATACATATCGATGTTACTGCCTCGTGCATAATTTTTTGTTTGTTTTAAAGTTCATTCATCTCAAGTACCCCGTTCTAGCATTTACCCAACAGATCTCAGTTCTTATCACGCCAAAGAAACACCCTAATGTCAGTTATTTAAAGCTCTTCGAAAATCATGAAAATTTTGATAAGGAAGTATTTCGAATCGAAGGCAATTTTGATATTTCGTTTCGGCCGAATTTAGGGGTCGTCTTTTTACATTTTTCGTCATATCTTCGACACTTACAGTCGGATGTTTCGATGTTTTGCTTTCGAGAATACGTTTTTTTTGTTTTAAAATTCATTGTCCTTTAGGACGTCGCTCTAGTACCTACTTACCAGATCTCACTTCTTATCACTTTAACTTACCAACCTAATGTCAGTGAATTAAAGCTCTCCTAAAATCATTAAACTTTTGCTAATGCCGAATTTTCCCTAGTCACTGAAATTAAAAAAAAAAATTAAGCCTAATTTTCTACAACTAAACAAATAGCAATTTTTAACCAACTTCAAAAAAAGGTGGAGGTTATCAATTCGTCGGAATATATCTTTTATGTTACCGCATAACTATGGACCACCTTAACCGATTTCTATAATCCTTTGTTTAAATGAAATTTTCTACCTCAGAGGTGGTCCCATATTAACCTGATTTAGACCCGATCATTGGATCATGAAGAAACTAACGGTACTCTTAAATTTTTAATTTAATTTTTTTGCTTAAACATTACTTGTTTACGTAATGACTTATTTTTCAATGCCGAAATTTGTCATTAAAACGGTTTTTTTTGCAAAAATACTTCAGACTCCAGGGTGTGCAGCGAATTTTTTCTTGTTTACTAGTAAGGTGGTGGGTGAAAAGAGAGCCATAAGAGCTAAGCATCCTGGCCGACAGGAACAAACTCCGACCATTTCTGCAGAAAGTTGGATGAAATTGTAAAATTGACCTGGGGAGAGATGTTCTGAGTATAGGGTTCACTTTTAACCACCCTGCCGAATGAAAACAGCGAAACAAATTATGGATATAATGATGTCTACGAGCTTTCTATCGATGACGATGGAATCGATTCCTCTTCCCCGTTTATGATCGGATAAACGCATGCCTACTGATTGGTATTTAAGTGCTCTCTGCCCAATGTACAAGAACGGTGGTCCTATCAAATATACCAACTGCCGCGAGATCATCCTACTTAACTAATATAGCATTAAAATCCTATCGAGCCTATAGGCAAGATATTCTCCCCTCCAAAAATCTGTGAAAAGACCCGCGTGATGAAATTCGACAGTAAGTATCGTTACCAAATTATGTTTCAGATAAGGTGACTCCCAATCTTATAACCACTTTAAGCGACTGGAGAAAATTTATGGAAGTTTTGTAGACTTTTGCGCATTTGTTATGGGGAAACGACAGAACGAACGACATATCTACTAGCGAATTAAGATTCAGCGTCTCCGCTAGTAACGCCATGTCGTACGAATGTACGCAAATGTTCCTGAATAAGCCGGTACCAAATATTGACCCTTGAAATTTGCAATGCCAGAATCTCGACAATTCTTGATAGCTGAATTTTAACGTAATGCAGTACCTAGAATCGCGATTACAAGAACTGGTAGCATTTTTCGGTAATAAAATTTTCTGGTTACAAGATATTTTTGGAATAGATCTGTTAATGTGCGATAGACATCAGAGCGCGTTCTGTATCAATTTACTTTAATTATATTTTTCACGAATATGAAGAATACAAAAAGAGATGGACCCGTAAAAAGCTGTGAATGAGTTTTCTTTAGACAGCTTAGATCATGAATTTTTGTAAGCGGTTTACTTGTCTACTGAGAAAATCATCGGGATCGGTGCTCTATAAGGCAAATATCCGATTTCCTTGATTGCTCAAATATGATTTTAGAAGAAATATTTTTAGGGAAAACGCAATGCAAAATACGATTATTTGCTACGTGCGACTATGGGTGTATTCTATTTAAAATATGGGAATCCATAGATATACATATAAACAGTCACTGATGAGAATCAGTAATCAGCAAACTTAAAATATAAGCAATATCGACTACTGGTACACATTGCAAGCGGTCAAAGCGATTTGGCTGAAGCTCGCAGAGGTGCCATTCACGACGTGCAACCGTACTAGTATGTTGGCGTGGAGTTTGTGCGGGTCGTGCGACAACCGCGGAACAGCATGTAGCAATTTGTTTTTGCGTTGTTGCAGTTGCAAACACGTCAACATCAAAATATCAACAGCAACAACAACAACAGCAACAGCAATATTGTTGATAATACCTATCCAATGGGCAAATACGACCAATAAATGCCGCACTGCCCGCACATATCGGTGCTGGTCGGCATGGCTGCATGTAGCTGCTGCCGCCGCATGTAAATTGTCAGAGTTTGCTTTGTTTTTTGGTTTTTTGAAAATCAATTGCGGCAGTTGACAGCAAACCTTGCGACACTGCGCTCTGAATGCGTTGGTGGTCGCGCGTGTCGTCGTGCATATCCAAGCGACCTTGAGACGGGCCATCAACGGCAGCAGTGGGTTTCTACTTTATTGCGCTTGCGGTCGGTCGCGGGCGTCGGCCGCATGCCACCGGCATTTGAAGTTGCGACCTGTACGTCGTTGACGTGCAACATGGTTTTGTGGGCGCGCAACATGATCGCCATGAGCCAAGTGATTCAAGCGGTTACATGGAGGTTGTGTGGCAGAACGTCTCGCGTCGTCGCGGTTGTGGCAGCGCGGGTAGATTTCATTGATGCTGCTACGCTGGTAGGCGACAATATTGTTGCAAAGCGGATTGAGGCCGGCAGCGTGAATGAAGTTGGTGCGCCGACAGCATATAATTTAGTTAGAATCTTTTCTTTCTAATTTGTGTTTATTTCTAATGTTGGCTAATCGCCCTGTTGCAGTCGCTTGTTGTCCGCGATCAGCGCTTTATCGCACATCAATGTCAATATGCAAATCGCATGTGCGCGTATATGTGCGTGTGTATACCTAATGGGCATGTGTTTGTGCTGATGGAAACATGAGCATTTATGTATTTGCGCATGCGCTGCTCAATGCTGTTGTCACTTTGTGGTTAAGGGCGCGCGCGTGTCGCTACAGATTACAACACAAATAAATTACCAGTCCAGCCGCGCATCTCCTCTTCCGTTTCGCGTGGCATTTCGCAGAACGCAGCATGGACAAGCGGAAGGCGGAAGGCGGCAGGCAAACAAGCAGCGAAATGCGATATTTCACACGATTTATGGTTACAATATTGTAAACAACGCGTACAGCAATAGCAATAACCACTACCGTCGCGACTGCCGCTCAGGTACCAGAGTGAAGCCGAAAAGGTAATAACAACGACAATGACAAGAACAGCAGCTATTCCTTTGTATGCGTTGGTCTTGCTTTTCTTATTGCAGCTACTTTGCTAACAGCTGCTCTTACTTGGTGTCGCTGCTGCTGTTGTTCTGTTGGCAAAGCTGTCGGTGTTGACTGTCATCAACGCTTTGCGACAACATTTCGGATGGATTGACGGTCCCACGTTGCAGTGGCGATGACGCTTTTTGTCGCTGATCGCTGTACTTATGTAGTAGCAATGGCCAGCAGCAGCTCCCACAGGTGTCAGACGACCATCTTGTGGCAGTGTGAAAAGTGCAACCACCTTCTTGCTACATATTTTCGCTGCCGATCGGTTGTTGCCTCGAGTCGGCTGGTCAAGCAGCTGACCAGAAGTGGTATACTGGGCGCCCGTCGGCTCTTCGTACAATAACTTTGCTGTACTAAGGCGATTATTTGGTAGCTCTGCGGCCGATTGCAGATAAAATTGCTTTTAAGACATTACATTGCTTGTTCTAACTGCTGGACATTAAAATGCGAGGTTGGCAGGAAATTTGTATAAAATGAAGGGGAAGAATCTAGTCTATCAGCACAATTTTGAATATTGGAAGGAATTAAATCGGAAGTGACGTCCACGCGACTCGCGTAAAATAATTTCAGAGCGTTTCTGTTCATTCGTACAAGCCAGTGTAGGCGCTCTATATTTAAATTCGCTGCTCATCGTTCCATCGTCTGGTCCGTAATCTTCAGCAGAATCTTCCTCTCGGAAACTCCAAGAGCCGCCTTATCAGATTTTTATTGTCTATGCTTCTGCGCCAAATACCAGCACTGGAATGACGATTGACTTATAGAAAGTGATTTTCGTACGACAGTTATTCCCCCAGTCCAAAGTAGCACAGTAGAGTGGTGCTCCGTTGAATTCTAAGGCTGACATTACTATCGGTGTTAATGCGGGTTCCTAAATAAACGAAATCGTCGACTTTTTCAAACTTGTAACTGTCAGCAGTGACGTGGGCACCGAGACGCTTATGCTTTGACCATATGTCTGATGACAGAAGATACATCGTTTTGTCACCATTCACCACCAGATCCACGCACTTTGCTGCTATGTCTAATTCCGAAAAGGCAAACCAGTCGTAATGCTTGTTTTTACCGATAATGTCGATGTCACCGGCGTACGCCGGCAAGTGTGTGAGGGTGGTCCCATAAGCAGAAGTACACGAAAGTGGGGAAAGCTTTCGACTGCCATTCACTAAGGAGCAGCCAGAAGTGATTCTTTTTCGGATATTTATATATAGATGTATCCTCTGGTTAGCGACTAAATACGCACCCACGTCGCACAGTGGTCGAAGAAGCTATGTTTTACGCAGAAAATTAGAAGGGCTGTTACGATTATAATAAAACTGCGGGAATATAGTGTAGTTGTAATGCTAAATCCGAATATGCCATAAAATGTTTAGTTTGACGGTTGAAAGCTGTCAAATCAACTGCCAATTTCTAAAATTAAAAAAAAATCTTTTTGAAAATGCCACTGATTACGTTTTTTGGCATGCTGATTGCGAATTTTATGTCAAATTAAAACTCGCACAGAGATTTCTTCGGTAATTTACGAATGGGTTTCATAAAATTAACAAAAGATTTCGTTAATTGTACTGAAAAAATGCCTTACGAAAGGCCCTTCCCTTGGCTGGAAAAATGTCAATTAAGTTTTTTTAGTGATTTGTAATTCGGGAAGCTGATTTAGTGCCCAATACCGCCGCAGGTGGGTTGCTGATAAATAAATTTTAGTGTTACCAACATTTTAGTAAAAAATAATTCCTACAGACTCTATGCGCAATTTAGCATTTATTACAGTTGGTAGAAAAGTGTTGCACGTGTATATTTAGCTAGGCCTCTCAGTGTAAATGCATTTGACTGCGTGTTGGCGTTGGTTGGGCGGCGATGGAAATCACACGCAAATACAAATGTGTCAACTGCCTTAATGTGCCCGCACACAAGCGAACATACTACTATGCGTGTGTGCTTTTTGCATGTTGGTGTTGGTGTCGGTGTCGGTGGTGTCCGCCATGTGTGTGGCTTAGAGTTAATTCCCCAGTGATAACTAATGAGACCACACACATTGTCTTTGTTTAGCCACTCACTATTGCCGCTACCGTTGCTGTTGCTGTTGCTGTTGCTGTTACTGCCTTGGCTATGTTTTTTGTTTTCCTTGTCGCCGCTGTATTAACTTTTTCATGCCCAGTTGTTAGTGATGCAACAACATGGAGTTGCTATTGTCAATGCCCGTTTTTTCATTGCTGCCGCTTTAGTTGTTATTCGCTGTCTTGTTGACATTGTTGTCATCACATTTGCAAATATGTGTGTGTGTGTGTGTATGCCGTGATGTTTGCAGTAAAAGTAGTGTGCCTATTTGGGATGTACGCTTGCACAAGTTGTCATCGACCTCCCCCAGCGCGGTGTTGCTATATACCTGCCTCCCATTCTCCCACTGCTGCGTTGTTCATACTCGCCCAACGTCCTCTAAACAATCGGCAATCCGCACTCTTGCTGTGTCTATTTACCTTTTGTGCTGCGGCTCATACAGCGTTCTGTTCCCATTTTCAGTGCAAGCATGCGCGCGCGCGCGCGCCCATCTACGCTGGTGGCCATTGTTGGTAGGACAGTTGTTGCTGGTGTTATTGTCGCGCCTTCACCGCCGCCATTGCTGATTACGTGTAATTTTTGCATAATTGTACAGCGCGATTTTATGCACGTCTAGACTTTTTTCGCTGAACGCTGCTCAGTCGGTGGCACTGCCACTGACGGTTGCTCCAAATGTTTCGCCTGTTGGTCTCTAAATCGCCAGCTAGCTAAGCTGACAAGCCGAATTTGAAGCGCATAAAGTCTTTAGTTGCTCCATTTGAGCCACCGACTAGCAGCGTAATGGCTTCGACTGATCTGTGCGCCAATTGTCAATTTAGTAATCTCAGCCGTAGTCGCGTATTTGAGCCGCACGTGCCGCACTTCTAATAACAGCAGCCAGCAGACAAAGCTAAATAGGCAGACGCCGGGATGAACGGGCGGACGGACGGATGGTCATATGTATGTACTTGCAGACTGACAATAAGAAGCCAACAACAGTACCACTAATAGCATTTATCGGCTGTTAACTGTTGAATCGCTGCTGGTTGAGATGGTGGAATTTGTTTTTTTTTTTTTTTATGTGTGTGTGTGTGTGTGTGTGTTTGTTCAGCACTGCTGTTGCTGCTTGACTATTTAGCTATTTGATGGTTTTTTGTTTGGCTGCGTTTGTGACAAGTTAATGAAACTAAATGAATTGCTGTGGCCACTGGCCAGCTGTTGTTGTTCGCCTTCGCTTGAGGCGGACGCGTGCGCCTGTGTGTGTTGGTGCATTCTATATACGGCTTAGTTGGTGCCTCATTAGCGAGTGTAACATACTTTCCTGGAGAGATGTCACAGCATTCCAATGTTGTGTTGGCATCGCATTTATATGGTCGGATTTTATTGTTTAGCTTCAGATTTTTTTTT
>NW_023458566.1:20756536-20760101 GCF_013731165.1 Rhagoletis pomonella | reverse complement strand
AAATTTTAACTACATAATTACAACTACAACTACAACTACAACTAAGTACTAACACTAATGCTTTCGCCTATTTAAAATAACAACAAAAAAAAAAAGCAAAAACTTACCAATAATACTATTTACCACTTAAAAAGCAACTAAAAAGTACCTTTTTACTACAACAAAAACTAAAAGCAAAAAAAAAAGCTAGTAGAACAAATGCCCAGCGGTGAAAATTAATCCGGCAAACAATTTGGCAAAAAGGAAGTGAGCGGCCTTGCACACCCACTTCGGTGATACTAAAACAAACAAAAAAAAAACAAAAACATTTAATTGGAAGCAAAAGTAACTAAAAAGTAAAAAAAAAACTAAGCACGTCAGCTAAAATAAATTTTTACTACTCTTTTTCACTCCGCTTTATCAACTACATACATACTAAATTAGCAGTATACTAGAGCAAAAAGTAGCCTAGAAAAAAGCGCAATTTTACACTTTTCGCATTAAAATACAATAACTACAATTAAAAATCTTGCCAATCTACATTATGAAAAATTAGAGTGTGAAGCAGTAAAGCATAAACATTAACTACTAAGCTAAGTTATAGACTTTTTTGTCAAATTCAAAAAACAAAAAAAAAAAGAAATGAAAAATATGAAAAGTTAAAAATCTAAAAGCAGAACAAAGTGCATAAAAAGCAATTCAAGTGTCTTACTTAATAATTCAACTAAAAAAGGAATAGATAGAAAGAAGCAACATCGAAGTAATTAAAAGTTTCATATTAAAAAAATTTTAACTTTTTCATGCATGAAATTTAAAAGCAAAAATAGCAACAACAATAGCAATACACGCTCAGTAAAATCAACTAAATGCTTGCCAGTTTTTTTTAAATTAATAGATATGCAATAACAAAAAAAAAAAAAGAAAACAAAATAAACTGGAAAGTTTTACTAAAATGCTTCTGGATTAGCATTAAAACTTAATAAAAAAACATATACACACACACACACCTATATAAAGTATAATAATAGCGCAGTGAACAGCGAGTACATTTTGTGATATTTTTAATAATCCAGTTGAGAAAGAGAAACAACATTAAAAAAAAAATAGTAATAGAATGTGAAACGCGCACAAAATCGAATTAAGAATTCGGTAAACAGGACATTTTAAAAGAAAACAGTGTGTGGTAAATATTGCAAAAAAATTTACTTGGAGTTGAAAAAAATTTTAGTTGCAAATGAAACTGTATTACTGTGCACAAAGTCTCATAAAAAAAAAATAAATAAATTAATAAACAAAATCATCAGCTAAGAAGTTTTACGCCCCAAAAACGCGTTCCTACACTCCACCAAAAAGCAGCGCGTTAACGGTGTTGCCGGATTTCGGATTAAAGTCACAAAGTGCCAGCGCCAGTGTGAAACAAAAGGTAGGCCGTTCAAATATTTTGATATGAAAATAAGTTTTTACCTTTACTTCACAATCTTGAAAGACTTCAATTCCGAGCTTTCGTTTGATTTCTGAGCAGATGGCACGCATTTGCCGACGGTAAAACGCTCTTACAGCAGCATACCACACTAAGCTATTCAGGCTTTCAGCACTCTATTCAGCTATAAGTTTTCTATCACTATTAAATTAAAAAAACAGAAAATTGGCGATAAATTGTTTATTCAATAAAATTTAAATTGAAAAAGCGGAGACATAGTCATCTAGTGTCGAACGCCCAGATTCAGGTGCCAGCGGTACATTTATGGATGTCTTTTCTAATAGAACACATGTTTCGAAAGTGTTAGATGATCTCAAAAAAACCAATTCTTCTACCACTAAGCCCAGAGTCTACCGATCTGTAGATATGATTTTCACTACTTTTGGTAAGTATTTTGCCAAGCTTCTCCTCCAATTTGGGGTGTGCGTCTTGATTACGTCACCCAAGGAAAAACGTTTTATAATTTAGATGGTTCTCGGAACCGACAACCCCAGTCCCAGTCTCGGAACCCAGTTACTGCGGAGTGGTAGTATGCAACTCTAACCGGTTTTGTGTCGCGCATTATTTTAACAAGGTTGCACCAGTAGACGTTTTTTTTACATCATATTACAACCATGTTATCTGAAATTATGGAACCCTAAGGCGTAGTACATATGTATGCACGTTGCACGTATGTATGTGTGTGATCCGATTACTGAGAGGCATAGATCTTGAGCTTTATTTTCATACTCTAACGTCTGCCCTTCATCGGTTCTATGAAATCATAACTATCCTTAGAATTCCAGCCACAACATCTCCGTTTGTTTAAAAACACCAGGCGTTGAATGTAATTTTTCAACAATATTTTCATACTCGCGGAGAGTAGAAGAAACATTCTGTCTCAATTCTGTGCTTCATCTTGAAGCAATGTAATCTTACGAGTTCTCAACACTTTCGAACAATACGCCAGTGTACTTTATATGAGGAGAGAGAGTGAGAGAAAGAGATTTGTTGCGATGATGGAACAATTGTTGGGGTTTTCAATGGGCCTCATGCATAAAAAGATAACTTATGCTCAGACTAAATTTTTGCACCGATGATGAGAGTTCAAGCTTAAGAATTTGTACAGATACTCGAGACGGAGCTAAAACTCACTTCGTATGCATGAGTCCCAATATGTCGCTGGTACTCAAAAACTGCCGTTTTCACCAGCTATTTAACCGAAAAATTATTTTTTCCTTTCTGCCAGTTTTCAAAATAAATCAAAACAAAAACAAGCAATTAAAAAGGAATTTTGAAAGACAAGCTTTTTTAAGTTATTGGTAAAAAAATGACCCCGCACCTCCGAATGGCAACATTTTTTGTAGAGTTATTTCTCTCCTTTTTAGTAATGAACATAAGATCTACAGGATAAAGGAGCATTTAAAACACCACACAGTGGGAAATTTTCGATTTAATTTGTTCAAAAATGGCTGGAAGAGGAAATCTTTCGCCGAATTGAAAATTTTATTTTTTTTGAATACTCAGAACGGATTTTAGAAAAGATTGTCTAGGCATGAAGTTAAAAAACTTGTATTATTATCAGTATAGAGTGAAAGACGAAAAATATTTGTTCAGTATATTTTTATTTTTTATTTTTTTATTTTTTGAATTTGATATTCTGTCATCTCAGTAGTATTTAGAGAATTTTGGATAGTAGTCGCCATATTGAATCGGGTATTTTGAATTTCATGATTTTATCAGAATCGAATCCCTTTAAAATCTAAAATTTGCCACCAATAAAATATTCTATAGGTAATTTGATGTTTTTTACATAAAATTTTTGTCTGTTATATATATCATGCTGCCATATAAATTTTTTTTTTTAATTCTGGCCTAGACAATCTTTTCTACGAACCGTTCCAAGTGTTAAAAAAACTACTCAATTCGCAAAAAAGTTAACTCTTCCAGCCAGTCGAAAATTTCCCACTGTGCGTCAGTTTGGAATTGAGCGTTCATTTTTGAAATACCACAATATCGTTACTACATATTCAGCTTGGACTTAAGTTTTAAGTTATATTCGCAGTTCATTATGAACGGAGAACTTTTACCAAGCTGATATTGTACGCAGAAGAGCATTAAAAAAAA
>NW_023458566.1:20750556-20756436 GCF_013731165.1 Rhagoletis pomonella | reverse complement strand
AGCAGCAACAGCAGTGCTGAACAAACACACACACACACACACACACACACACACACATAAAAAAAAAACAAATTCCACCATCTCAACAAGCAGCGATTCAACAGTTAACAGCCGATAAATGCTATTAGTGGCACTGTTGTTGGCTTCTTATTGTCAGTCTGCAAGTACATACATATGACCATCCGTCCGTCCGCCCGTTCATCCCGGCGTCTGCCTATTTAGCTGTGTATGCTGGCTGCTGTCATTAGAAGTGCGGCACGTGCGGCTCAAATACGCGACTACGGCTGAGATTACTAAATTGACAATTGGCGCACAGATCAGTCGAAGCCATTACGCTGCTAGTCGGTGGCTCAAATGGAGCAACTAAAGGCTGTATGCGCTTCAAATTCGGCTTGTCAGCTTCGGTTGCTGGCGATTTAGAGACCAACAGGCGAAACATTTGGAGCAACCGTCAGTGGCAGTGCCTCCGACTGAGCAGCGTTCAGCAGCGAAAAAAGTCTAGACGTGCATAAAATCGCGCTGTACAATTATGCAAAAATTACACGTAATCAGCAATGGCGGCGGTGAAGGCGCGACAACAACACCAACAACAACTGTCCTACCAACAATGGCCACCAGCGTAGATGGAGGAGCGCGCGCGCGCACGCTTGCACTGAAAATGGGAACAGAACGCTGTATGAGCCGCAGCACAAAAGGTAAATAGACACAGCAAGAGTGCGGATTGCCGATTGTTTAGAGGACGTTGGGCGAGTATGAACAACGCAGCAGTGGGAGAATGGGAGGCAGGCATATAGCAACACCGCGCAGGGGGAGGTCGATGACAACTTGTGCAAGCGTACATGCCAAATAGGCACACTACTTTTACTGCAAACATACCGACACACACACACACACACACACACATATTTGCAAATGTGATGACAACAATGTCAACATGACAGCGAATAACAACTAAAGCGGCAGCAATGAAAAAAAAAGGCATTGACAATAGCAACTCCATGTTGTTGCATCACTAACAACTGGGCATGAAAAAGTTAATACAGCGGCGACCAGGAAAAAAAAAAACATAGCCAAGGCAGTAACAGCAACAGCAACAGCAACGGTAGCGGCAATAGTGAGTGGCTAAACAAAGACAATGTGTGTGGTCTCATTAGTTATCACTGGGGAATTAACTCTAAGCCACACACATGGCGGACACCACCGACACCGACACGCGAAAAGGCACACACGCATAGTAGTATGTTCGTTTGTGTGCGGGCACATTAAGGCAGTTCACACATTTGTATTTGCGTGTGATTTCCATCGCCGCCCAACCAACGCCAACACGCAGTCAAATGCATTTACACAGAGAGGCCTAGCTAAATGCACACGTGCAACGCTTTTCTACCAACTGTAATAAATGCTAAATTGCGCATAGAGTCTGTAGGAATTATTTTTTACTAAAATGTTCGAAACACTAAGATTTATTTATCAGCAACCTACCTGCGGCGGGATTGTGCATTAAATCAGCTTCCTGAATTACAAATCACTAAGAAAACTTAATTGAAATTTTTCCAGCCATGGTACGGAAAGTCAGAATGCAGAGCTTTGATGTGAAAGCTTGGGCAAAATTCATAAAAACTACTTCAACCAGGTTAGAGTCCCGATTTCGTGGAGATTTGAGAGATTGGTTTTCCACCACAAAATTCGCAATCAGTGCCATTTCCTAATAGATTTTTTTTAATTTTGGACAAATTGACAGTTGATTTGACAGCTCTCAACCGTCAAACTAAAACTTTTATGGCATATTCGGATTTAGCATAACAACAACACTATAATACCGCAGTTTTATTATAATCGTAACAGCCCTTCTAATTTTCTGCATAAAACATGGCTTCTCCGACCACTGTGCGGCATGGGAACATGCCTGCTAGGCAACGTCATTCGCCTCGGCCAGCTGATCTGGTACGCACTTAAACCAGGGGAACGGAGGGGAGATGGTCGTCTAGCATGTCACTCATCATCGTCTGGTTAGGCCACGGCTTCCACAGTCGTCACCTAAGGCCCGTTCCAACCCCTACTTAGATTGCGTGCGACTACGGGAATGGCGGTGACCTGCAGTCTTGCTAGGTCGCCCAGCTGTCTAACCAGTAAAACTACGGACGCATTCGGTCCATGTATGGTCAGCCAGGACTATCTAACTTAGCCTAATACACAGCGATGGAATTACTCTTAAAAATGACACCTTGTCAGCTAAAATTATAAAGAAAGATAGGAAATTAAATGCCTAACAAATATTTTGGAGAAAGGTTATAAATTTGTAGAAGTTGAAGAATTTTTGTATTGATTGAGTAAAGATGTTTATTTTAACGAAAACGTCAATGACTGATCCAAAAATAAAATAGAAATAAAGGTCCATCTGAACACAATTTTCCTTCAAGGGAAGTCTTACTTTTCTATTTGGAGCGACACCAAAAAACTTAAGTAGTGCTTCGCCAGGGGGTAATACCAAGTTCACGAAAGTCCTACCGCATTTGTTCCTTACTTTCATTATCCAACCTTTGAAGTCGCGCTACAATTTAAGCTTAGTACTTTTAAATACTTAATTACCTTCCGGGCCGAATATAATAATTGTGTGTAGAAATTATTGGGTATTTTCTGTGCAGACTGACATCATTCGAGACGTAATTGTAATTTTCATTGGGAGGGTTTTTAACGTGGCGGGACCTAGCACACGCGAGGTTTTTCGCCTTCTCACTTTAGCTCGCTCCCAAACTCGTATTTAGTCGCTACCCAGAGGATACAAAGATATAAATATAGTAGAAAGCTTTCCCCACTTCCGTGGACTTCTGCTTATGGGACCACCCTCACTCACTTGCTGGCGTACGCTGATGACATCGACATCATCGGTAAAAACAAGCGTTGCGACTGTTTTGCCTTTTCGGAATTAGACATATCAGCAAAGTGCGAGGATCTGGTGGTGAATTAGCACAAAACGACGTAGCTCCTGTCATCATACGTATGGTCAAAGCATAAGCGTCTCGGCACCCACATCACTGCTAACAGTTACAAGTTTGAAAAAGTCGACGACCTCATTTATTTAGGAACTCGCATTAGCACCGATAGTAATGTCAGCCTTGGAATTCAACAGAGTATCACTCTTACCAACAAGTGCTACTTTGGACTGGGGGAGTAACTGTCGTACGAAAATCAATTTCTTTAAGTCAGTCATCATTCCAGTGGTGGTCTTGCAGATTCGGAGAGGAAGATTCTGCTGAAGAGTATTTTACGCGAGCCGTGTTGACGTCACATCCGATTTAACTCCTTCCAATATTCAAAATTGTGCTGATAGACTAGATTCATTCCCCTTCATTTTATACAAATTTCCTGCCAACCTCGCATTTTAATGTCCAGCAGTTAGAACAAGCAATGTAATGTTTTAAAAGCAATTTTATCTGCAATCGGCCGCACAGCTACCAAATAATCGTCTTAGTACAGCAAAGTTATTGTACGAAGAGCCGACGGGCGCCCAGTACACCACTTCTGGTCAGCTGCTTGACCAGCCGACTCGAGGCAACAACCGATCAGCAGCGAAAATATGTAGCAAGAAGGTGGTTGCACTTTTCAGACTGCCACAAGATGGTCGTCTGACACCTGTGGGAGCTGCTGCTGACCGTTGCTACTACATAAGTACAGCGATCAGCGACAAAAAGCGTCATCGCCACTACAACGTGGGACCGTCAATCCATCCGAAATGTTGTCGCAAAGCGTTGATGACAGTCAACACCGACAGCTTTGCCAACAGAACAACAGCAGCAGCGACACCAAGTAAGAGCAGCTGTTAGCAAAGTAGCTGTAATAAGAAAAGCAAGACCAACGCATACAAGCAATAGCTGCTGTTCTTGTCATTGTCGTTGTTATTACCTTTTCGGCTTCACTCTGGTACCTGAGCGGCAGTCGCGCCGGTAGTGATTGTTGCTATTGCTGTACGCGTTGTTTACAATAGTGTAACCATAAATCGTGTGAAATATCGCATTTCGCTGCTTGTTTGCCTGCCGCCTTCCGCTTGTCCATGCTGCCTTCTGCGAAATGCCACGCGAAACGGAAGAGGAGATGCGCGGCTGGACTGGTAATTTATTTGTGTTGTAATCTGTAGCGACGCGCGCGCGCCCTAAACCACACAGTGACAACAGCATTGAGCAGCGCATGCGCAAATACATAAATGCTCATGTTTCCCATCAGCACAACAAACGCATGCCCATTAGGCATACACACGCACATATACACGCACATGCGATTTGCATATTGACATTGATGTGCGATAAAGCGCTGATCGCGGACAACAAGCGACTGCAACAGGGCGATTAGCCAACATTAGAAAGAAAAGATTCTAACTAAATTATATGCTGCCCGCGCACCAACTTCATTCACGCTGCCGGCCTCAATCCGCTTTGCAACAATATTGTCGCCTACCAGCGTAGCAGCATCAATGAAATCTACCCGCGCTGCCACAACCGCGACGACGCGAGACGTTCTGCCACACAACCTCCATGTAACCGCTTGAATCACTTGGCTCATGGCGATCATGTTGCGCGCCCACAAAACCATGTTGCACGTCAACGACGTACGTACGTCGCAACTTCAAATGCCGGTGGCATGCGGCCGACGCGACGCCCGCGACCGACCGCAAGCGCAATAAAGTAGAAACCCACTGCTGCCGTTGATGGCCCGTCTCAAGGTCGCTTGGATGCACGACGACACGCGCGACCACCAACGCATTCCGAGCGCAGTGTCGCAAGGTTTGCTGTCAACTGCCGCAATTGATTTTCAAAAAAACAAAAAACATACAAAGCAAACAAACTCTGACAATTTACATGCGGCGGCAGCAGCTACATGCAGCCATGCCACCAGCACCGATATGTGCGGGCAGTGCGGCATTTATTGGTCGTATTTGCCCATTGGATAGGTATTATCAACAATATTGCTGTTGCTGTTGTTGTTTGTGGCTGTTGATCTTTTGATGTTGACGTGTTTGCAACTGCAACAACGCAAAAACAAATTGCTACATGCTGTTCCGTGGTTGTCGTACGACCCACAAACTCCACGCCAACATACAAACTAGTACGGTTGCACGTCGTGAATGGCACTTCTGCGAGCTTCAGCCAAATCGCTTTGACCGCTTGCAATGTACCAGTAGTCGATATTGCTGATATTTTAAGTTTGCTGATTACGGATTCTCATTAATGAGTCTTTATATGTACTAGTGTTCGCCCAGCGGTTGAAATTCAACCGATAAAATTAAGGATAGTTTATGTAAGTTGAATGAGCTAAAATAACATTAGTTGGAATGGGTTAAGTGAAGGGGAGTTTAGCTTAGTACTTGGCATAACATAACATAACCATAACATAAGAATAAATAACATAACATATGAAGTATAACACACCACAATATAACATCGCACACTCTTCAGTTGTATTTCCTTTTTATCCCTTTTTTCACCTCTATCTAAATCTTATTTATTTTGGTTCATTTTATGCCAAATGATGTTGCCTTTGATGCCACATCAAGTGATATCATGTCATGTGGTGAAATTGGGTGTGGTGAGCTGCGGTGTGGTGGAATTGGGTGTAGGAGTTACGGTGTGGTGAATTTAGGTGTGGTGGATTCAGGTGTGGTGAGTTAAGTTATGGTGAGAAAGTTGAGGTGTGGTGAATTAAGGTGTGGTGAATTTTGGTGTGGTGAGTTGAGGTGAGTTAAGGTGTGGTGAATTAAGTGTGGTGGATTTAGGTGTGGTGGATTTAGGTGCGGGGGTTAAGGTGTGGCGAGTTGAGGTGTGGTGAATTTAGGTGTGGGGAGTTAAAGTGTGGTGAATTAATGTGTGGTGAGCTCAGGTGGAGTAA
>NW_023458566.1:20750051-20750546 GCF_013731165.1 Rhagoletis pomonella | reverse complement strand
TTGAGGTGTGGTGAATTTAGGTGTGGGGAGTTAAGATGTGGTGAGTTGAGGTGTGGTGAGTTAAGGTGTGGTGAGAAAGTTGAGGTGTGGTGAGTTACGGTGTGGTGGATTTAGGTGTGGGGGTTAACGTGTGGTGAGTTGAGGTGTGGTGAATTAAGGTGTGGTGAATTTAGGTGTGTGGAGTTAAGGTGTGGTGAGTTGAGGTGTGGTGAGTTAAGGTGTGGTGAGAGAGTTGAAGTGTGGTGAATTACGGTGTGGGGGTTAAGTTGTGGTGTGTTTCATCTTCATCTTCATCTTCATCTTCATCTTCATCTTCATCTTCATCTTCATCTTCATTTTCATCTTCATCTTCATCTTCATCTTCATCTTCATCTTCATCTTCATCTTCATCTTCATCTTCATCTTCATCTTCATCTTCATCTTCATCTTCATCTTCATCTTCATCTTTATCTTCATCTTCATCTTCATCTTCATCTTCATCTTCATCTTCATCTT
>NW_023458566.1:20748527-20749951 GCF_013731165.1 Rhagoletis pomonella | reverse complement strand
ATACAAATTAACAAATTTTAACTAAAGAAAATAAATAAATAAATACATAACTTCAAATTTTCTTAAAAACGTCAACCAGCGAAATGTAATTTTTTTATTTTTCTTTACACGCGCTCATTTTTATTTTTACTCTCCCGAAAACTTTGACTTTTGTAGGTTTGATGTCAATTTGGCTTCTACCTGTTTTTATTGTACCATGGCTGGAAATAAATATCAATTAATATATTTTTTTTTAAACAATTAGCAACATCTCCATGGGCCTATTGAGATTTAAGGAGCAATTTGAATACACACAGTGACTCAAACAAGAGACCACGTGTTGATTTTTTTTTTAAATATTTCTAGTGTTTTTCGGGTTAAATTTTTTTGTTAGGTTTCTATAAAGATATTGTCCAAGCTTTAACCAAAACCATATAAATCACAGTTTCAAACTTTATACAAAATTTAAGAAAATTCAACAAATTTTTATCAAAATTTCGCTTTTAAATCTGTATCCTTTAGAACATTTTTGGGTGCGCCGTTTTATAGCCCATAAAATGTTGGTTAAATGAAGTGCAAGTTGAAACGGGTTATTGCAATTTTTTCCATATTAGCATGAATTTCTTATGAAATAAAATGCGGGAGACCGTTCGCAACAAAATTTCCAAAAATCAAAGGCAGTTTTTGTAAATTGCACATAATTGCAAATAAAGAAGAAAACCACAAGAGCAGTCTCAAAAAAAGTTATCAAAAATCAACGCGATGTTTTAGCCGGTTGAAACTTGCACTTCATTAGACAAAAATTCCAAGGGCTATAAAACTGAAAATTTGTTGAATTTTTCTAAATTTTGTATAAAGTTTAAAACTTGTGATTTACATACATACATATATGGTTTTGGTTAAAGCTTGGACGGTATTTATAAAGAAAAATAGTAAAAAAAAAAATTAGCTTGAAAAACATTTCGAATATTTAAATAAACTTCAACACGTGATCACTTGTTTGAGTCACTGTAAGTATTTTGGTCACTTATTTTGCATCACCACTAACGATGGAAACTCATAGAAATTAAAATCATTTTAGAATGAGATGAAGTTAGCCTCGAATATTAATCATCAGAAGACTACTAAAAGTAGCGGGGTAAAAAAATGTGATTGCATTCAACACTTACTAAATAAAGCCAAATAGGCTAAGCTGACCACTTGCCACTCTCTTAGTAATCGCTAATCGATTTTTCATGCAAATAAAAGCGATCTATTGTTGATGTCACTGTAGATGTGCCCATTATTTTGAGAGTGACATCTTTTTTTTTTTTTACAAATGACTATAGCTTCGTCAAAAGATACATACATAAATACAAATACTTAGAGGGAATTTAAGCATGATTTACGCATTTTTTGGCGCCGCGCATGCGAACATTTGCCTTTCTTTGAGCGAACATTTTCTC
>NW_023458566.1:20740231-20748427 GCF_013731165.1 Rhagoletis pomonella | reverse complement strand
ACATCGGGTAAATGTTTGTGAAAATGGATTTAGTTTAAGATGCTTTTTAAAAAAAGCATTATATGCGAAAATATTTTGCAAATAATGAATAAGAGTTTGGAAATGGAGTGGTACCCACGTCACTTAAAGATAATAATCAAATAGAATTATGATATGATATTTGGCGAGAAAAAAAGGTTAATTCACGAGTCGCACCACTTAAGGCTTATAATGAATAAAAGTTTGGAAATCGAATGGTATACCCACATCACTTAAAGCTAATAATGTAATTGAATTACGAAGGATGGATCAAAGATATTAAGTACAATATGTCACTTACGAACTAATTTAATAAGAAATATTTGTTAATTAAAAAAAAGATTATGTATGATTGATCACTTACAGACTAGTATTTGAAAACGTTCAAGGAAAGGCGTTATGTATGCAAATGTTTAGCCCTGTCGCTAAGTATCTAGAGCAAATGTGTTATTTTTCCAAATTTACAAGTTGGTATAATCTGGTTCAAAAGCTTTCAAAAATTATTAATATTCAACGTTCATGTTAAAACTTCCCACAATGAATTCAAATTTGATTTGGGGTTTCGATCATGAAAGCAAAATTTTCCAATTCTTCAAATTAATTTTAACTGTGTTAGCAGGGCGATATATTATGTTAAAAAAATAAAATAATATAAGTACATGATTGTTTTAAACAAAACGAACCGCACGTTGCTGCCGCTTACTCCAGCGCCGCAGTCTGTAATTAGCAATGTAGTAAAATATCCGTTAACTCGTCCGTTGCTTGTCCAAAGCCCACGCCGCGGTCTATATATGTATTAATAGTTGTACTTTTAGGTGTTACTGTACCGCTTCGTTGGAGTTGTTCGCCGTTACCCGTGCAAGCTGGCGGTACTTTGCTCGTATGTGGGTATTATAGTAACTGGGCTCGCCGTTATAACTGTATATGGCGGTGGCGTGGCTTGTCGTCATGTGCACTATAGGCGGCGCTATGTATGTGCTTAGTGGCCTTATACATACATATGCGTTGGCTTGACTGTACATATGAAATGTACCATACGCCGCTGAAGCGTATACGGCATTAACATGTATAACCTCACGAGCCACGACCACGAACCAGGGGTTTAGATTACTTCTTTCATCCTGACCCGGATAAGACTGCTGCGTGGCACGGTCGCCATGTTGTGGTTCCAGTTCTCCCAGAAAATGATTTAGTTGGGTGATTCCTTAATCGCCTTACAGTGTATTGAACGTACTTGAAGACCTGCCAGGGTTTTAACGTCACGCCCTGTGTGACCCCGGTAAGGTCCTGGGCTTAGCCCTTACCATTATTATTATTATTATTATGCCAAATGAGCACATCACTACTTTTCTCATTGAAATTAAAAAGTATATATAAAGTAATATAGGCAGCAATTATTCAGATTTCTGATTAATCAGTTTTCTGATTAATAAAATTAATTAGATTCTGATTAATAAAAATGTAATTAATCGAGAAATTAATCACTTTGATTAATCAAGGCCGGTTATTTTTTGATTAATTAATCAGGTTTCGATAAATCAGCTTTTTCGAATAATTGACTAATCGCACATCCCTAGTTAAAAAAACATAATTAAAAAATTCAATGCTATTTGTAATAGCAATATGAGTACCAAATGAAAGAGAAAATTCTTTAGAATTGAGATATATTATTTTTTTTGCGCATAAGGGCAAAATTTTCAGTATTTGTTTTTGAAAAAATTAAACGTTAAGGATTAATATTGTACATATGACTACATCCTCGAATTTCGTCCTTCTAATGGAATACCTTAAAAAAGTATAAATAACATGGTGTTACAAAAAAAATAATAATACAAATAAAAATTTGCACGAACTTTTTAAGTGATCTAGTAGATACACGAAACTGTTTTCAAAATTTTTCTAACACCCTCAAATTCTTAACTTATTCTTAAAAAACCATTTTAGCATGACTTCCTCGTGCATGGTACGATAAAAACAGGTAGAAGCCAAATTGACATCAAACCTACAAAAGTCAAAGTTTTCGGGAGAGTAAAAACAAAAAGAAAAATAAAAAAATTATATTTCGCCGGTTGACGTTTTTAAGTAAATTTGAAGTTTTGTTTTTATTTATTTATTTCCGTTTGTTAAAATTTGTTAATTTTTATGTTGTTTTCTGTTTTTGCCGTTCCGAACCAACTTAAGATGTACATTTTATACATTGAAAGTTTATATTTATAGTACCTGTTTTAATTTTGTATAATATACATATGTATGTATAAAGCGATATATGTATGTACTAGGCATAACGTTGGGCAATCAATAAAACAACGGAATACAAATAATGATTGCGCCATCCCTGGAATTAGTTAAGTGAAATTACATTAGAATTTTTAGGCAATTTAAATTGTTGTGTTGTATAAGACTAATTTATAAATACTGTTACAAAATAATTTTGATGAGCTTGCTATTTCCCATAAGTCTTTGTTTTTCTTTCTGCGTCTGTAGCCGTTTGTTGAGATGTTTCACGCGAAAGTGAATGCGACATTTAAAGAAGAATTTCTTTACGCTTTCAGAGAGCACTGAATGGCTGCTAAGAGCAGTTAGCTTACTTAGTAAACTCTTGGAGTTAGAAATTGTGCGGCCATTTATAGCGTTGAAGATAGCTTCTAATTTTTTTGATTTCTTCTAAGAAATCAGTTGTTGGTTTCGTGAGTGCATTAGTTTCCACTTCATTAATCCACGTCCAAGAGGAGTTTGTTCTGTTCATGTGATCGCACAAGCCAAGCCGTCGTATAATAAATCCTGCTATGTACTCCAACCCATCCACATGAAGATCATCCATTTCGGTGTTTTCCAATGATATTGGAAAATCGTCTGCAAAATGATCATCACAAGAGTCATCACTATCGGGTAAAATTGTATCCACGGCAGCATCCAGCATTACTCCAATGTTTTCGGTGGGTGAACCAATCCATTCTGTTTCATCCAACGCTACCGAAGATTTCGAACAGAGCAGCTCGGCATTTTTAGCTGTATTACAATACATTAATATTGTATACTCACTTATGTATATACATATACAGAGTGGTCTAGAATGCTTGTCCATCCCCTCTAAAATGGAGGGAAATGTAAATTAGAAAAAATGGGCTTCCGGTCAGTTTGAGACACTTCCGGTCCAAACCGGAAAAAATTTCAGACAAGAGGTATGTATTTTTATGCGCAGGATCCGAATTAATGTTAAAAATATGTAATCCCATTAAACAAAATTGTTTTTGGTTATTATAACCCATTTTCCCCGATTTAGTAGCTACAATTTTTGAGGTTTTCGATAAAAAACATTTCCTTCCATTTTAGAGGGGTGGACAGGTGGTCAAGGACACCCTGTATATATTCTCAATATTATACATTATACACACCTAAGAGGCACTTTCGCAATCGATACTTGAACTGCATGGGGGTGGGGTGGTCGTCGAAACCACCTTTCCACCTTATGGCGCTAAAAAAATTTTCCAGAATATCCTGGTTTAACCTGCTTGTCAATAGATAATTCATGCCGAGCCTTTCAGCGACATAGCTATGCAGTAGTTGTAGGGCATTATTGGTCATGATAATCCCATTTTGAAAAGGCAATCTTGTTGAACCTCTATTGGGAACTAGATTAGGAGAAGACATTAATTCGTTGATTCTCCCAATCACACGGTTTTGATATTCTAGTTCTTTCCCGTAAGGTTTTTTTTCCAGGATAGTTAAAAGTGGAAGTATCGGAGTTCAGTATGTCAAACCAATTGTTCACACACTGAATAAAATCAGCGGTTTCAACAGCTTGATATACTTCTCTGCCATGGGCGTAACAGTGACGAATCGCAGCAGCTGTAGTGTTTGATAACAATTCTGTGGCGAGTTTCACATTTTGTCTTGCTGCTGGAATATTTTAAAATTTAGTAAATGCCTATTTAAACGTCGGGATACTCTATAATAAGGAAAATCACTATCCGGTACATATGCAAATGCTACAGTATTTCCCAAATGCAGTGATGAAAACCTATTGCAATCGTGCAAACTCCTATTACATATCAAACAGCGTGAGAAAGTGAGCGTAAGTGAGTTGCTGGCAATGTCTTGCAAATTTTTTCGACTTTACATATGTATACGCTTAGGCAAAGATGCACCGGATGGTGATTACCCTTAATACAATATTACCGCATTGACGTACTGACAAATGTTCATCAGTCACTTTATACGTAATGCTAACATCTGACGAGGATGTGTATTGCATCACTTGCCGTACAGTGAATTTCGTTATGTGCTTGTTATTTACTATGAAACCTTTGTCAATAAAGTGGTTCCTAAGTAATTTCAATAAGTGTGGTACGTCAGCGAACACAAAAATTTTGCGCCCTTCGTAGATTGGGTTACCGAACCACGGATTTTCTAGGTAATTTAAATATTTTATATATAACTATATATATATATACATACATATTTTTACGCTATAGCAAAATATTTACAAACCTTGGGATACCCCAAGTTGTTTCCATAATGCCTGGTTAGTAGCACCCATGTCTGAAGTCATTGCAACCACTTCACAACCTGCTTCGTAAAGGCTGATTAGTAATTCATTTACTAATCTTTTAGTCATTCTACAGTCGAAATTATAAAGACTGGCAGTTTCCACGAAGCAAACAGCCCACGAATCATCACCACCTGCACATTTTTTTTTAGGGGTTCGGACAATTTCATCGATTGAATCGTACTCGAACTGCTCGCGTACCTTCATTTCATCAAAGGACATGACGCACACCTTATCATTACCAACCAAATTGCGTTGCTTTATGCTTTCCATTGAAAATTTTAACACACCTTCTCTAACGTCTACCTTACGTGCCCAATTTTGTAAAGTTGCAAAGTGTGGTAGTGGATAGCCTTTTGCGTATAGGTGCTTATACGCCCTTGGCCCAGCTGCATGCAAACAGATAGCACTTGAGATATCTTCCCAAGTCCACACTATCTTCTTACTCGGTGACAGTAACTTCTTAACCTGCCCGTAGGTAAGAAAATACCCTATCGCATTTTCAATAAGTTTGGCTTTCTCCAACTCTGTCTTGAGTGCTGAGTTTTCACCCTCCAGATTTTCAATTCTTGACTTCAGCAACAGAATTTCGAGTTTGTAGCTGGATTGTTCTAAATCTCCACTAAACGACTTAAATTAAAAATATTTCTATAAATATATCGCGTTTTAACAATGCTTACTCAGTTTGTGAAGCGCGATCATTTATTGAGCTTCCACAACTTGATTTATAAGTTGCAGTGTTGTTGGAAGGACTTTCCGGCATAAGGGTCATAGGAAGAGCACTTGGCATCAAACGTGCCTTTCCTGTACCTCCTGGTGCATTTATGAATTCTGCTGCTTTAAAATGCTTAACGCACAGCAAGGCATTTCGCTGCAGCTCTACCCCACAGCTGCTTTCCCAACGCTCCTTACGCCAAGGGCATTGAGGCACGTTAAAAAAATTAGTGATGTCTGCATTATATTTAACACCACATAAAAAACAACGCTTCAGGTGCTGCATTTTTAACACATACACTAAGTATAAACCGCACAACACTACAATAATGCAAATGTTAATTAAAATTTGTTTTTAACGAACTTTCAAAAAAAACAAACGACATGACATTTTAAGCGTAACGAAATATAGGAAATAAAATAAAATCAAGTTGAAGTTTAAAGGTTTGGTTCTCATGAGAGCAACGTCATTTTGGCTTCTACCTGTATTTATGTGCCTTGATTTCCAGCAAGCGGAATGTGGTAAGTAAACACCCAGAAATACATACTTCTTTCCCCGCCTTTCACTATATCACCGAGAGGCGCCATTCAAGTGGGTGTAATGAATTTCAAGTTCAATTTAATCGTCATCCAAGAAATATGTAATATTTGACTTTGATACGTCATTAAGAGCGAAAACACACAAATATGTGATGGCATACTCTTATAGCGGAACGAGTTCCATTGCAGTGTATTAGTTACGAACAAAAAAAAAAATGAAAAAAAGCAAATGTAATTGCCTTCTAATTTAAATAGAATTTTTTTGAGGAAATTTAGAAATAATAAAAATTAAATGAGTCATTTAAGGGTGCGACCGAGGAGGTTATGAAGTTAAATGGGTAAAGTTTCGAACTTGACAAGTAAGCTCTGTATACGATAGTTCTGTTTTAGGCTATGCCGAGGGGTATAGGAATTTATGACAAGTAAAAGGAGTAAAAAATTGCAGGTTCTTATCTACTTAAATGGAGGAATTATAAATATCAACAGTTGGCCTTGTATGATCGATAACGATAAGTTCCCACAACGTAACTCAGTCGAAACTCGCTCTCTCATTCGTACTTAGCGCGCCAATTACAAAGCGAATCACGTAATTCGCCTTAGAACAAGCTGAGAGCCAATTAACTCGTTTGTATCCAATTACCATGCGAATTACGTAGAGTTGCCGTTCCCAATTTTAATCGAAAGTTTATCGAACTCAGCCTACAGAGCAAGAGAGATTATAGAAATAAAAACTAACAACGGGAGTAAAAAATAAAACACGTCATTTTAAGCAAACCTTACAACAGACTTGAATGGTCATATACAAATTTTGGATTACCGTTAATTTTTTGATGATCCAATGATCGGAACTAAACCAAATTTGAATGGGAATAACCTTGAGGTACCACCCTTCCGATAAAAAAGAAAAACCGAAATCGGTTCCGAGGTCCAAAATTATCCGGCAACATACTTAAAAAAAAGTCTTCCGATGAATTGAGAACCTTCATCCGTTTTTTAAAGTCGGTTAAAAACAACAATGAACTGTCTAATCGATTTAAGAATGTGAAGTGTTAACGTCGTAGTTCACAAACGTAATTGAAAGTGTCCGTGCTCACAAATTCACGGTCGTAGCTGTCACATGAGGAGGTTTAAAGCAAAACTTCATCCAAGTCGCAGGCGCAAAAGTCATCACCCATATATTGCATGGGAAGTATAAGCTCTATCTAGTTTTCGGTCAAACACAGAGGCACACGGACATGATTAAATCTACCCAGCTCGTTGACCTGATGATTTTGGTAAGACTTTTTATAACTTGATCATTCTTCTTCTTCTTGAACTCCCAAACATCGGACCAAGGTTTTTATATTGAACCTAAAATAAGAAGATTATTTCTGTTATCGCCGTTATTCCTCATCTACATACATATATATTTACTCCGCCACTTTTTTGTTGAAATAGCGCCACAGTGAACACCAAAAAACACTTATTTAAATATATTTACGAATAATTTAAATTCAGCTCTATCTATCTACATATAACGGCTATAAATATATATACATATGTACATATACACATCGGCGTAGCCAGAATGAAATTTAGGGGGGTGCTCGACCCTATTAAGCTGGCATTTCAGGGTACTATTTTATATATATATAAGGAAAATTTGAAAGTTAGGGGGGCTCGAGTACCCCCCTGCCCCTACCTGGCTACGCCCATGCATATACATATACATACACGTATGTATTTTTAAGTGGCTTAGGCTTTAAATGCTTCGCAAAAACCACTTCATTAAAATTAATGTGTAATGGGGTGTAAACGGCTGTTGCTAAGATCGTCCCAATCGGGTTCGATTGCTCAGCTGGTGTGTCCAAAGCGATCGTGCGAGACCAAATAAACGAATTTTAATTAACTAGATTTTAAAAATATTTCTAGAGATAACAAATTGCAAAAATATTGCCACATAGTAGATAGGTAGTTTTCATATCTTTTCGCAAAATCTCATTGACACATAATTTTTTACGACTATTTGGCCGCTACCATTTAAATTTTTTGTTCTTTATTTTTTTCTTAATTGTCTAAAGCCACAAGAATATGTACATACATACATATACATATCTCAGGTGACATAAAAATTCATGTTGCTTGATAAAGAGTTGACGACGGCATGCGTACCGTGAACAATTACAAACAAGCACACGAAATTAAAAAAAAAAATACTCGTGACACGAAAAATATTTACTTGGAAGTTAACATACATTGTATTTGTATTGCAAAATAATGACATCATCATTAAAAAATCTCTACAACGCTATATTCTTTCTGTCGCTATTGTTGCCCGTATGTTTTTAGATTGTCTTCTTTTCTTTCATTGTTTGTGCAGTTTGCTAAACTGTAGC
>NW_023458566.1:20730822-20740131 GCF_013731165.1 Rhagoletis pomonella | reverse complement strand
GCGCCGCGCATGCGAACATTTGCCTTTCTTTGAGCGAACATTTTCTCCCACTGCTATGCTTTGCATATCAATTTCGAAAGCATGTTAGTGTAGAAATTATAAATTCAAAACCCACCTCTTTATAGTTGGATACTGCGGGGTTTCGCCTTTTTTAACATTTTTCTTTTTTAACATTTCATTTTTGCAGCGCCCGCTGAAATTTTAACCCGATGGTTCCAATAGTGTTTAATGATCTTATAATGATGGCGTTAGTCATACTCTCATAAATAGCCAATGTGTGCTTATAAATAGTACATTCATACGGACAAAAACACATTAATACATACATTAATCAGTTATTGAGGAGCATGTAGTAAGCGTATCCATGACAGATGATTCACTGTTTGAACGAACAGTGGCGGTACCCTTTCAATATAGCAAATATTTTGCATATTTATGCATTAGAAATACTATTTGCTTTAGGCACTAATGGCTTACTTCCTTTTTTTTTTTGCTCCGTACGACAGCGTAGCTTTTAGAATAGATTACACCTAGCTTACTAATATTTGTTGTTGTTTACTTTAAGAACGCGCGGCACATTTGAGCTCGAAATTTCCGTTTGCCTATTTTTTGGACTTCTACAAATGTATTCTACACACATACACATATTCTAGTAGTGTATTTAACAGGAAACTGTAAATATTTTTTATCTTAAAAGCTTTGCGCGGAACACTTGCGAAAGCGCAAAACAATAATTAAAAAATATCTAGGTACATACTTTTGAAATGTGCCAGTTTTAACACCAAACGAACGTTAAATTTAGTGGTTGGTTTTTTTTTTCGTTCCTGCTATGCAAATAAGTACATACAACCATGTGATGTGTTTTGTTTGAATTGCCTTCAATTTCACCGTATGAAATCGGTAAGAGAAGAAAAATACATAGTTCTTTTTTTTTATCGATAACAAAAGCTGGTCGAAATGTGTAGCGAAGTAGAAAATGGGTTAGTTTTTCGTTTCAAGACTCCGGTATGCCATATTTTTTTTTATAACATGTACATACATACATATGTAATTAAATAGGTATGAGAATATGTGTGTACATTAGGGTGTGCCAAAATTTATTTTTCCAGCCACCCCCCGAATTGAAGCATATCGAAAATATTTTTTTTACTCTTTGAAATTGGTTAACATAAAATTGTGCCAAAAATGCATTTTTTGTAAAATTGTTTTAAAATAGCTACAGAAATATTCTTATTCGATCAAAAAATATTTATTTTTAACGATTTGAAATTCGATCCGCGGCCGCTGTTTTGTAGTGGCTAGCAATGCGCGCTACCATTCCGCAGGGCATGGGTTCGAGCCCAGTTTCCCACCAATATCAGAAAAAAATTTGTTTTCTAATAGCTGTCGCTCCTCGGCAGGCAAAGGTTAATATCCGAGTGTATTTCTGCATTCAAAAAACAGCTTATCATAAAAATACAATCGCCATTCGGAGTCGCCGTAAAACTGTACGCACGCCACAAATCGGAGAAAAAGCTCGGCCAAACAGTGACATATTGTGTAAGAGCCAATCTGTTGTTATTATTGTTATGAAAATACGAGTAGATGGAAAACATCAAAGCTCCGGTGTCGCCATTAAATGTTAACCTACATATTTCAAAATAAAGCAGGAAAATTCTGCACCACCCTAATGCTGTTACATATATACATACATAACATATATGTGTATGTATGAATGAATTCGTTTGTCACTTTTGAAACAATTCCAATTAAAATGTTTACCAACTCTGAGGCAAACAAAGGCCAATAAAAAAAAACGACAAGTTGCTTAAGCAATAACAAGGCAATCGGTAGTAATACGCAATTTTGTCTCGAACTTAAGTTCAATTACAATGTACATAGTACTACTACGGCAATTGTTGAATGATGTAAGCTTAGGCAATTGCATTTTTTTTTTTTTTAATTTAATTCACTCCGCTCCGTCGCTTTATTGTTAAAAGGACTGTATGAATTGAAAAAAAGCAAAATTTCTAGGTCAAATTCGATCCTTAGTTGTAATTGATATCTGCACACTTATCAAACTGAATGGCGTGTGTAGAATTGTTTGAGTAAGACCTTCTTTTGCTTCACAAAATTTAGAGATAGCACCTTAAAGAAAGAAATATTAGAAACTCAGGATTTTCACGATTTACTAGTTCTAGGACACATATAGGAGTCTATGTGTTGACAGTTGTACTCGACTCGAAGTAAGTTAACATGTCACAGCAAGCTGCCGAGGAAGATTTATTTACGTCACACACTTTTTCTACCAAAAAAAATAAATAAAAATCCACCTTAGACATAACTGTCATCGATGATGACCCATATCGATTGTCAGAAGAATTAACTATTGAATTTGAAAGTCAAAATTGCACCCAGTGATGACAGTTGTCTCAGATGGGTTCTAATATCAAAAAGTAGTTTCTATATATAAACTGCAGATAGGTCGTATTGAATATATTTAAGCCCTCGATACGCATTTCAAGTAACTAAGTAAGTATTTACCGAGTGACGGTATTTTATCTCCGCCACTAGAGGTAGCAAACTATCTATAGTCACACCATCGATAGTTTTCATAATTTCTGGAAAGACTATCGATACTATCGCGATAGTATCATTATTGTCAGAATATCAATCGTTTAGAAAATTTCCGGAAAACTATCGATACTATCGCGATATTATCGTTAAAAAAAAATTAATTAAATTGTTAATGATAATTTTGAAAATAATTTTATTCAAGAAGCGGTAGCTCAATTAAAAGGTAAATTTAAAATTTATTATTTTCACGAAACGAATTTTCGCGGGGAAATTACTGCGCTTCGAATATTCCATAGAAAGGATAGTAATGGAATTAACTATGTATGTAAAGTAACTATCGATAGTTTTTTTTTAAACATCGAGAGTGTTGGAAAATTAAAATTATCGATACCTACTATCGATAGTACCGTCGATAGTTTTGCACCGCTATCCGCCATCGGTTATGTAGTATGAAAACAAAACATTTGATAACAGTAAAACAAGCGTTCATTGACTAATCATACCGAAAGGAAAATGTGCTAACGCACAACCCATTTGCTTCGAGGCGCTCTTCTAAAAAAGTAGTAAAACTGAAAGAATTGGCTGCGGGTAGTGCCATATTAGTTATTGTTATTGAAAATTAATTGGATTCCAGTGTTGAAACCATGACGATGATATGTAGTGCCAATGCCATTTGTAGGCGCTGCCATGGCTTTTCGCCCTTCTCTTGATATGCGCCGACAAAAAGACGCAACGAAAGTTAAATAAAGTACTGATTTGAAAAGTGCGTACGTTTTTATCTTCTATGAGTTTTGTAATTGCTTTGCTTGTTTTTCTTTACGAAATATACAAAAATAATGCGTTTTTAATTACCACCAATTGGTGTCAATTTAAAGTCAACTAGCCTTAAAATCTTACAAATATTTCGTATATTTAGTTTAAGAAATATTCGATAACTTTTAATTTATTTATTAACTAGGAAAAGTAATATGTTCGCGCACATACATACATACATATCGCACACCGTCTTCAAAAGAGGCACAACTAAAAAATTTGGCATTTTTGAAATTATGCGCTAAAATGTACATACACAGACCTTTTTTTTATCTTTCAGCAAAAGCTGTAGCAATTTTTTTTTTTTTTATAATTTTTTAAAGAAAAACCTAAGGCAAAGTCTCTATTGCCCTTATTGCGTAATTATTAGTAATAGGTGCTTGTTGGAAAGTGTACGCTACAAATTGTATTGATGAATGCTTTGACCTCACAAGGTTGTTGGTGCAATACCTCTTTTATATACATACATACATAAAAACATGTATTATTTTTTATTATTAAAACAATGATGACTGATTATGAGTAAGTTCCCATTAAAATACTACAAGCTTCATTATAATATTAGCGTATAAATGAATATTAAAATTAAAATAAACATATGTCTGCATGTGCATTTGTTTGCACTCATTAGGGTGTACCTCGGAAATAGTTGAAATATGTGTAAGCGCCAATCTATTATTATTATTAGTTACAAAATAAGTCTCCTATTTAGTGTCTTTTTTATTTTGACCTTCAAAGGAGCGAGATACTGACCTCGTGAGACCAAACTGACCCCGTATTCGGGTTCAGGAAATTTTTCGGGAGACTGGTCGGAAAATGGTGACTTAGTACCGAATTGTTATTTTTTTATAAGCACCACATAACGTTCGGTTCTACATAAAAATACCTAATTTTTCACATCTTAAAACTAACGATAGCTCTCCATCATTTGAATGGTCGCCGCGGATAGCGTTGTAAGCGACAATTTTCTTAACACTAGTTTCATTAACTTTAAAGATATAAATGGGCAATGTACATTGTACATATGTAGATATATATTTCATACTGTAAGAGTAAGTTTCTTGAATACTTCTATACCGAAAAAGTAAAAAACCAAATCAAATGAGCTTGTTTATGTGCGTTATTATAAACATTTGCTTTGAATTTCTGCAAAATTATAATCTTGTCGCTTAACGTTGTAAACGTTACTCGCGGCGAACATCGTTTGTTGGCAGAGCCGCATGCGTTTTGACGTGGAATGACCCATATGTTATTTATGCATGTTCATGCGCATACTACGTACATATGTATATCCATAGATACATATATACATACATATGTATAATTTCCTTATGAAAATAAGATAAGATAATTTGCATTTCACACATTTAAACTTTTAAGTAAAATTTGCCAGCTCCAGTTGCATTGGAAATACTTACTACGTACGGTCTGTATGTATGTATATTACGAATGCGTCAGCCAATGACAATTACATTAACGAATGTAAGAATACAAGCGTACACAGATATATACTTAGTTCTATAAATTTGTTAGATTCAACAACGTTCGCTTTTCGTCTATTTATTTTTGAACTACGCAAATTAGCATCAAATCGCACTTAAACCAAAAAGACAATAATAAAGCAGAAACAAAAGCATTAGGTAAAACTTATGTAGCATACCTGGTTTGTACGCGAATGAGTACGTACATACATACATACATATACATATACGTATGTATGTATGTTTATTTGTATTCACTTCATTAGCTTGGCAAATATTTGAAGATCGCTGACATCAGACCCCATTTCTTTCAGGCGTTTAATCAAGAAGCAGGGAGGAGTAGGAAAGGGACTTTATTTAATGGAGTGCAAATGAACTCCATATGATCACATACATACATATGTATTAGAGCTCGGGCAATTCGGTTAATCGATTAACCGAATTATTCGAATCTGACTGAAGTCGACTACTGTTAATCGGTTAGCAATATTCGAGTAGTCGAAAGCTGTTGACTATTCGGATAACCGTTCACTTTAGATTATTCGGTTAACCGTTCATTTTCGGTTAATCGAATATTTTAAGTTCGAGTTTTTTTTTTGCATTTACAGATACATATACATATATGAAAAGTCTTGTTACATTCGTAGTACATATATAAGATGGCATGTGCAAAATTAAGGCAAACTTTTTTTGCAAGAATGTGCGCTAATTATTGAAATGTTATTGGGAAATATTTTAGAGACAATGGCTAAAGCAATACCTACCTCTCATTTTCGCGATTTTTGTTATGGATTTTTGTTAAATGGTTGTTCAGTGAGGATGTAGAGGAGGTGTGGCACAAAACTGCACCACATATGGAACATGTTACTTCCTTTTCGTCCTCTGTTTTTTGCGAAAAAATCCCAAACCAAGCTCCTTTTGCGTCCGCTCATTTTTTGTATCTGAATATACATACATATGTGTGCATGTATGTATATATTTAAATAAATTTTTTTTCATTTGTCAAAGAAATTTCAATGAAAGTTCGGTTGCTGAAATTCGATTTGCTACAATGCTCGAGTAGTCGAAGCAAAGCAACTATTCGAATAATCGAAGGCGGGCGACTATTCGAATACCATTAACCGACTAATAAGCATGCGAACGGTTACGAATCGAATAATCGGTTAACCGATTAGTCGAATAGTCGGATAATTTTACGAGCCCTAATATGTATGTATGTACATTCTTATGCATACTATTTCCATACAGTAGATAACCTCGTTGGAGGCTCACTTGCCACTCGATCAGCTTGTTGATCTCAGTAGCTGTAGAGCGGTCGTATTGCTTTAGCAGCGAATTGGCCGCATTGGTTTTGCGTACATTGAAAATTATTCTGCGCATACAAAAGTATGCTATTTACTCATTGCTCAACTGATGGCCCATTTTCATTTTTCATATGCAAAACACGTTGGAAATCTTCGGCACGAAAGTGTAATTCAGCGCTGATCGTGCTGGGGCCACGAAACAAGTTTGCTAGAACGCAAACAAACTAGGGGTATTCTCTGAGTCTTGCAAAGCCCTTGCACGGTGCACAGATTGCACGGATTGCACGGTAAAAATCGGTTTTCGTATGGGACAGCTTTGCAAACCGTGCAATCCGTGCACCTTGCAAGGGCTTTGCAAGACTCAGAGAATACCCCTACTGTGCTCCGAAAAATGTGGACAAATGTGCAAATAGAAGTAAGAAACAATAAGAGGGAGGTGTCAGAAGAGGCACGTATGTACATGTGTATGTACGTAAAATTATAGAGTGATCGCGATCCACTAAGAAAGTTACAAAGGCATTTGTTACATCGTGGTACTTAAATATTTCGCTTCAACATCAAATCAAACAATGTGAAACTAAAGTTTTACTACGTTTTATGTTCTCTCAGCCCTAAAACTTTTTCTTACCATCTCTAACTATATCAGTTTGGATAATAATGCCCTTATTACAGACTGACTTACAAGGGAATAGTGATATTTTAAAATATTTGGTAATGCTTCACTGTATATAACTGAAATTTTTTAAGTATGATCTACTCTAAATTTGTTTTCCAGCTCCGAGTTAGATTTATTTATGTAGCACAAAGAATGCCGAAAGATTGATCTTAATGCCGTAAGAACACCCTAATAGCCTCAAAGCGCTCGGGATATGCTATTCTGGGCGAGCTTGGACATTCACTAAACACATAAAACGTGTCTTGGTTCTGTTATATTTTCCATTCAACTGTCAGCTTGGCTTCTGGACAATTCGTCGTTTGTGGTTCGTTACGCTTTTTGATTATCGATTTCATTCTTTTGTAAATTTATTAGTTTCTCGAGCGAAGCACAACAAAATATGGGTGGCATTGGCATGCAAAACAATTTATGAGCCCCAAGCGTGCCAGCGTGCAGAAAAGAAAAGAGGAGAATAATGAATAGCGAAGAGATGAATGAACAAGCAGAAAGCCGTGAAGTGGAAAGTAATTGAAGGGCTTTTTTTTTTGCGCTCTCTCTCTATAAACCAGAATAACAGTAAAGAATACTTTTCTTTTTGTTCGTAATGTAGTAATTCAATCCAAAGATCGCAATGATATGTACGAAGAAGACAATCCAAAGTGCATTTATTTATTTGAATAGAAACCAAGAAACGGAAGCACGAAACAATAAATTGCAATAACGGATGGCTAGAAATGCGAGATTTCATTCAGCTAACTTTGCTACGAACAATTTTTCCTTCCACATCGAAACGAAGGCATCACCACCCGCAATCGTTTGTTATGCTCGACTAACCACTACACCTACATACATATGTACGAATGAGCGCAGTTATCAATTAACCAGTTCCAAGTATGTACCCTCTTCAGCCAAATAGTAAACATCTCATCAAAAGGTCAAACACTGATTGGCAGCTGATTGCCCTGCCAACAGCCGTGGCATCGTTTATACATACATAAGTTGAAAAACTAAGCGCGCCTCCAACAACAACAAAGAGGCTAAGTGATCATGGATCACCTTCATAGAACACGCCGTAAAATAATTCGATTAATCATTCGAGTGCTCAAGTTTCCGCGTAGTTTGTCTACACTTTTTTCATTTGAAAACAAAATTTAATTTTCAACAGCAACTGGGCAGAGATCAGCAGCAATGCCGCCGTCACTCGCTTACTCGCTGATGCTGATTTGTAAATACACCTCAGCGTAAATTAAACAGAAAATCTTAATTAATAATTCCGTTGTGCGGCCAGCAAGCAGGCGGACGAGCAGAGGCGCACACGGTAGGCTGCGATCATCATCATCACCCATGCGAAAAAGTGCGATTAAAAATGGTTGGGTATCAGATTATTTGGCTTGGCTTATTTGGCCCCTGCCACATATCGAATGAACAGGGCTAGTTTCGCAGTATGGAATCGGGGCAATTTTAATTAATTTTTAAAATATTTTTTTTTTTAGTTGATTGTTGAATTGCTTTATTATAAACGAGCTGCAAGTACATACATATGTACATATGTATGTAAATATATGGAAATATTTTTCCAATTGCAACAAATTTGTGTTGGCTTCAGATCAGCTCGAAAACTCTTAAATGGAAACAATAAACACAGATGTGAATTAATAAAACATTCTGAGCCGAGCCGAGCCGAGCCGAGCTGAGTTTATTTAATTAACATACGAGACGGCAAAATTGCACTTTGGAGACAAAAAAGCAATTTGCGAATCAAATTTATATGTGAATTTTTGATTTCGGTTTGCAATCTCGTGTAAATGACTCATGGCCAATTTTGGTTAAGTTTACTTTAGGTGTGCAATTGAATGAAATGGAATCGAAATTTTACGAGATAATTTGCCCAACTGTTGTGCGAAAAAAAAATGTTGTCTGGGATTCGGGGTGCAAATGAGTGGTGTTTTAAAACAATACCGCTTAGAATTGAGCCATTTTTGCGTCGAGACCATTAAACGCATATTCCTAAGTGAAAATAAAATACTTTAAATGAGCTTTTATTATTATGAGTCTAGCTTACAAAGCTTCAATTGTGGATGACTAATAATTAGCTTTAAAATTTATTAAATAAGTAATATAAATATTACATTCAGCAAGCTGGTATTAATTGAATCATACAAAGTAATAAGCGAGTTTACATTGTTGTTACATGATTTTTTTTTTAAATTAAAAGTTAACCTTTGTAAATATTATGCAAGTTTGAGCACGATTTTAAACGAAAATGCTGTCAGCAGTTATTTCCACCAATTTTTCTTTTTGTCCGTTGGTTATAGGCAATAATTGCTTCATGTCAGAGATAGCGTAGTAATTATAGAAAATTACTTTTTTTTGTTGACTTGTTGATTTCCCCAACGAAATGCGCTGCACTACTTACTTCGTTTTTGCAGTCCTTGAATCAATACTCAATGACTGAGTATCAATGTGTGTCACTCAAAGTGTTGTAAATAGATTAAAAAAA